>NW_028277037.1:6393068-6697500 GCF_059951505.1 Python bivittatus | reverse complement strand
AGTCAGATATCGTCCACCCAAGAGTTCTTAAAGAACTCAAATGGGAAATTGCAGATCTTCTAACGAATGTATGTAGTACATCCTTAAAAGCAGTCTCTGCATTGGAGGATGGGACAGTAGCAATTGTAATGTGGGATGGGTGCAGTGGGAGATCATATCTGCTGCTGCATTATCTCATAATCCAGCAGAGTAAAGGAAAGATTGAATACAGAATGCTGCTTTCCTTCTGCAAGAAATCTGCCGTGACCTTCATTGTTATTCTGTCAGAGGATGCTATTTAAAAACACGTTTTTGCTTTAAATCTATAGAGTCTTTTGTTTGTCTCTTTAAAAAGCTCTAAAACCTGCAACATTTGCTAACTTCCTTACACTGGATTCAGTCTCCTTATTCATAGCCAGTTTATTAATATGTAACAGTCATTTTAAAAAGACTATCCCAGGGGCATCTAGGAAATTACAGGTTAATTAGCTGAATTTCTGTTCCAGATAAATTGATGGGAAGCATTATTAAAGATACAATTAACAAGCATATAGTTTTTCTGAAGAAGAATCAATCTTCTTGAAATGTGGGGCATCTCAGGACAGATAAAAGGAAATACCTCAATTCATGGCACAGAGTTTAATTATGGAAGAGACAATTCCAAGATGTAGTTAAGTCAGCATCAACATAGGCAGTTTTATGGGGATACTGAAGTGAAGAATAAGAGAATTGGTAGCTACCGGTTGTGAGATGTAAGACCATATTTGTTTGGTTGCCCTCATGTTCGTGTTGGACATGAGGCTGCTCCTTGCAGGAACAGAATGCTGATATTTATGTTTATATTCTGTTGGACTTTTAAAAAATGCAGTGTAAAAAAAAAAGGATATTAAAAACTAACTGAAGAGGCATTTAAAAAAAAACACACAAAAAAACCAAACAATATTTGAAAGAGTTCCAGGAAACATTTGGGATTCCTTCAAGGCATCCTTGTACACTGAAAATACTCAATCACCGACATTCTGTGCATTCCTAGTTTAAGGTAATAAACTGTCTTCTCGTCCAAAATCATCTATCTTAATTTACCTCCTGACATTATTGTTTCAGAGATGCTGGGAGCATTCAATCATTAATTGCCTGTCTCCTGACTGAAGAGATACAGTTGAACAGCAGATGCATTACAGCAGACATATTGGTTTATTAAAGCCTTCTCCAACCTCGTGATCTCCAAATATGTATGCTGGAACTACAAGTCCTTGAATTCCCAGCTGAGTTCACAACTGATCTTGCTGCTTTGGGATTCTGGAATTCAGTTTCAACATACCTGGAGGGTGCCAGGTTGAGAAAGAATGAGATAGATTGTCCTGTTATTGATACAGTTATATAATCCACTTTGCTTTTATTTTATATGGAAAATAATTTGCTACATTTAATTAATATCTTCAACATATTTGTTGGGACCTAGGCGTGAGTAGATCTCTATCAGTTGGAGAAAATGATAATTTACTATTCTAATGTTGCTTCCTCATCTATATTTCTAGGACTTGTGTCTAGTGTGATGCAAATGAGCTGCTCCATCTTCTTGATCTGCTGGTAGAGCAACCTAAGTCAGACAACCCAAGTTCAAACAATATTTCCTTGATGTCACAAACAGAACAGGAACATCTTACCAGCCAAACCATAAGGATCCATATTTTACTTTATTGGGTGTTTGGAAGGGGCAGTCTGATTCACAAATAACATGCAGCAAAGTGAAGGATGAAGGATGAAATTAGTGCTAAAACATATGGCTGAGCAATTGGACTCTCAAGCTCTTCTTGTACATTGCATGCCTCAGACTATTTCATAATCGAGAGCTACATATTTTTTCATGCAAAGTCTTTTTGAAAGTTGCCAAATGACACACTTGGAACAACGCACACTCTCTTGTCTACAGTCCCCAGGCAATGGCATAAATTTGACTGTTTTATGTTGGCCCTCAATCATGTGTGATCTTCCAGCATCTCATACAGTATATGACCACAGAATGTGCAGGGATGAAATATTTGAACCTAAGGAGATGTGTTTGCATGTTGGAGGCTTGGGATGCCTAATCCCCCACTATCTATCTATCTATCTATCTATCTATCTATCTATCTATCTATCTATCTATCTATCTATCTATCTAGTATCTTTGAATCAGTCTCGATTCAGGCAGCTTTCCTGGGAATTTTTTGGAAATGGTTTGCCTTTGCTCCCTCCTTCCTTGCACTGAGAGAATGACTGATCTAAAGTGACTCAATTGGTATCATGCCTAAGGCAGGAGTAAAACTCAAACTCTCCCAGTTTCTAGCCCAGTCCTGTTAACCACTTTCAGTGGTTATGGTCCATGTTAAAGAGTTATGGTGAAGAACCAAGTGGGTTCTTCACCATAACTCCTTAAATACCCAAACTTTTTCCCAGACTATTTACCTTCATTTGAAGAAGGGCTAAAGGGCAAAGTGTCATGGCTAAAAATGTAAGAAAAACCTGAACCTTTTGTCCCTGTCTAGTGATATCATGATTGTCCATCATGCTTTTTATTTCTGTATTTGCTAGATTGATATAACAATCTAGATTGATATAACAATAACAACAACCCTTCAATGGATGAGAGAGTGTCAACCTTCCCAGGTAGACCAGACAGGAAACATGACCAGAAGAGCTAATTCTACTTTATTGTAAAGCCATGTTAACAATCTTGCAAGTGAGATGCAAGTACATCTCTTTCCCACCATCCTCTTTACAGCCCAAGAAACTAGGGAGGGTCTCTTCTGAGCCTCTTGCTCCATCCACATTCCTGCTCTGGGCTAAGCTGCCTTTTATCTGACTGTTCCCTTGGCTGTGTCTCTGTGATGGAATGGAATTATGAAGGCCAGACTCAGGGAGAAAAACATTTCTGTTCATCTCCTGAGGTGCGAGGGAGAGATAAGAGGATGAGACTGGCACCTCCCTGAGGAATTCACAATGTTGTGGCTGGCATTACTTGGGAACTGGGGTTTCAGTCTGGGAAGATTCTTGCTAGAGGTTGTAGCTAATAAACATTGCCGGACTGAATTTACATGGTCTCTTGGAGTTCCTTGGGCTAAGCCTGACAGTCTCTTTGCCCTGTCTCCCAAGGTTATTCCCACATAACATTACAGAGAGTGACTTCTCAGCTCAAAGTCATCCAGAGAGTGGGCATAGTTTAAACCTGTGTCTCTTCTGTCCTTCAAGACCGTAGCCATTAACAAAAGCATGTATGTCGTCTCCCTCAGTTTTCAGCTGTGTATTTTAAGGACCTGCACAGTGGACTAAGTTATAATCGTAGTTTAGAAACCACAGTGGCTGGGATTGCATGGTAGTCATAAATAAGCCATATTTTGGCTTTGCGTGATACATGAACTCAGTTAAAGAAGAAATATCATTTAAGATTAGAGGAGCTGGCAAATAACTCTGCCTAGGTGCACCAGAATTTTGAAGAGCGTTCATGTTTCTCTCATCCAGCCCAAGGAAGATTACTGGATGTTGCTGATCGAGTATACTTCTTCCAGTGCTAAGTAAAATGCTGCATAGGAGCCATCTTCATAACGTTACACAGTCACCATTTCTATCAATAATTTTACAGGAAAAAAGGGGGAGGAAAAAAAAAACACCAGCTTCAGCATTCTGTTACTTGGAAACCATGCCTACTCATCTTAACTAACACTTCTCTGCCTCAACCAGCCTCACACTAATAGGGGATCAATGATGAAGCCCTAAGATTTCATTCTGGATGTCTCCAGATCAGCGCAGATTTAATCCTGCCCGAAACCTTGGAGAATTTTTGTCAGTGTCCACAATACAGGTGACTTAATGAATTATATTCCTGATATTAATCAAGGCTGAACTATGAACCGGTTGCCTTACAGATTAAGCCATTGAGAGATAAACATCATTTCTGTGTCCATATTCTTTTAATAAAAAAGATTTTTTAAAAAAGATTTTACAAAGATTAAAAAAACTGCAGAAATGCAGAAGAAGTAGAAAAGAAAGAAATTATAAAAGGGTAAAAGAAAAAGTGAAGGATAACAAAAAAGAAAGAAAAAGGAAGATATCTAAAGAAGCAACTTCTGTTCTTCTTTGCAGCATTTACAATTTCTCTCCAAGTTCTTGACACCATTATTAAGTCTCCATGTATTGCTTTTTAACTGAACATTTAGCTTTACTGTATTTTTAAAATTTGAAGCTGTCAGTATTACTCCCTTTAGCTTGAATATCTTAATCTACAGAAACACAGTTGATGTAACACATATACAGTGGTACCTCGGTTCACGAACTTAATTCGTTCCACGATTCTGGTCGCGAACCGAATTGGTCGCCAACCGAATCAAATTTCCCCATAAGGTTCAATGTAAATAAGGTTAATCCGTTCTGAACCATATGCATTTTTTTTTAACCACAAAAATATGAAACAAAGTACAGTACAGTACAGTATGAAGAGAGAGAACACTAACCTTGCTTGAGGCGACACCAAAAAGCTTCATAGCAAGTGTCTGTCTGCAACTGCGATCTCACCTAGAGGAAGCCACGGCCACGTGTCAGAGCAGGGAAGATGGACGCGGGTCGTGTTCATCTCCCGATGCGGAGTTCGCGAACGGAAGCAAAATTTTGCGAACGCTGCTGTTCACGAACCGAATTGTTTGTAACAGAAGCGTTCGTGAACCGAGGTATTACTGTACTTATGGTTTATTCAACAAACTCAATTTTCTGGGCTCACCCTACAATGACCATTAGACTACCAACAGATGAGGGCAGAGATACAGAAAATGCTCTTTGCTGCCATCTAATGGTCACTTGTTTGTAACCCTACATGAATCCTAAATCAGCAATAGGGTTTGGGTAGCCTAGAATGCGGCCGGCGAATCTGCGACTCAGGATTTCATACGTTGGTTTTAAAGATACAAAGTGAGACGCTTCCCACAAACACAAAATAACTAATAAAATTGAAAACACTATGCTACTCAAAATAAACAATATTATGGCTTATTATGATGGCCTAATTCACCTATAGCATGCTGAAGCATAAAATATAACTTTATTTCAGTATAGTCTAGAGCCGAAGTACAAGGTTCACATATTATACCATATATTTTTATTTAGCATACTGTGTAAACCTAGCTGTTCTGGCTTGTATTCCATTGTTTATGGTTTAAAGTGTTGTATGAACCCAGCCAAGCAAACCAAGGCTTAGTGTAAGATGGGAACTTAATCCTGTAACTATGGAATCTATAGTTTTATCCTGTCCCTAAGTGGAAGTTTAGAAGAATTTCATGAGCACGTTCACAGTGATGTGAAAGCCAACCAAATGTAACTGCCACGCAATAGTGCCTTAAGATACTGTGAAAATCCAACACACCATCATTTTAGCAAACTCTTATGAATTATTTTCAGCATCATCACAAAAAGCCACCTCTTTTTTGGTTTCTGCTTGAAAATGTCTGCTTAAGGAAACAAGGCAGAAGTTAAAGGAACAAAAAAAAAAGCTGAAATGTTGAAGAGCTGATCTTAATTTTCTTTGCTGGCCTCTCCCCCGAATCCTTTTCAACTGCAATCTTTTTGTTGTTCGTCTAGATAAATAAATTTACAATTAAAACATGGGCTGTGGTAAAAGGTTGGGACTTTTTTTTTTTCATGCAGAGAAAAAACATGAGAATCTGACCATTGGACATGGATACAGTATGATTGAACAGACTGTAGCTCAGCTGTAGTGGCAAACAGGTTAGGCTTACACAAACACACTTACGTCAAAACCAGAATCACATCGCCTGTTTTGCCTTATTGCCCAATTTGCATAATTTGATTTACATAATTAAACTCCATTATTCTTTGCCATCTGTACATCCTGGGCTGAAGCACGAGGGCTTAAGAAAAAGAATTAGCAAACCCAAAGAAAAAGAAATCAACTTCCTAAAACATAAGAATTCATATACATGCCTGTACAGAACAAAATAAATTGGTCTGATAACTCCCAGTGGGATGAGTAGAGTAAATAAAGAATGGGGAGGAGGAGGAACCAACTGCACGTATTCTCTTTCATCCAAGTACTGTTAACATTTCCCTGTGCTAAAAATTCTGATTTCATTTGCAAAGATCTTTAAAGGTAGTCTAATTTTCCTGAATCTGAACAAGGGAAGGGAAAAAAGCTGAGGAAACTGCTGTGTTGGCAGAGATGGGGATAATTGGTAAATGAAGCTTACCAAATGACAACTGGGTTGGCATTTCACATATAACATGATAGCAAGTGACATTTGATAAGGAACCCCAGCCAGCCCTGAAGCTTGTCTTAGTAGCAAATATTGGTATTTCTGAATATTTGGCATAGGAAGACCTCTCCAAATCTATTCCTTTGCCTGAAAGAAACTGTGTATATGGAGGAGAATTTTGACTGAGGCCATGACACTAAAGGTTGTAGTTTGCCCCGGTGTGCATTCCACGATTTAAATTTCCTGAAACCTACCTTCCCCCATTCACTAAGAACACAGAGGAAAAACACTAATCTATTCCCTTGGGTCCAGCAGCAATCCAAAAACCCAGTTGCATTTTAAGCAAAGAAAACAAAGAAAAAAAAAGGTTGCAATATTTTAGCCCAGCAATGTTTCTATATCTTTAACAGGTGAATGGCAGGCATCAAGTGAGCAGACAATGTTTTCGCATGCACTGAATTGCAGCACAAAGAAAATTTGCCCTTGCTGAAATTCTGTCTCTTGAAGAAATCAACAACCTTGCTGGCAGCTCAAGTTAACCCAATGTCAGGTTGCATAGCATCTTAGAAACAATTTGAAAATGACGCTTTGGAACACGAGGGAGGTCTTTAAAGCAGCTGCATCTTTTTCTGGGATCATGCAAACAATGTGGCTGCTTTGAAGAATTGAAGACTGGTGCTCTCTTCGTGCCCCCACATATTCTGAGGCACATTTTGGACCTGAACCCAAAGCAGTGCACAGCCCTAAATCGATGAGCCCTATGGGAATCTAAAGTGGCCAGCCCTGTCGTCTTTGAAGAACCACCACAAAGGCTACATCTTAGCCTTGCAATGCCCAAGCCTAATATGCATTCTAATTGCTAAAAATCAGCCAAGATGTTTGACATGAAGAGCACGGTTTCTCCAATATAAAGTAAAACTCTTGATAAATTAGCAACTGGAGCTTCTGTTGGATTTGTCAGAGTTAGAAACATCAGGCCACTTTGAAGGGATTGGGTGACTGCCCATGGTAAGGTGGGATTCTTAGGCCTCCATGGGTTGAGGGAAGCAAAGCAAATTATGAGATGTGCATTGCAATGCAAACGCCATCCCTGTGTTGTGGCATCACATGCAAGTACATTAAAAAATGAAGCTTGCAATGCACATTTTGTCATTTGGATGAAATTTATTTATTTATTTAAATATATTAGTTGCTCAGCTCCAATGGATTCTTAGCATGCTGCGGGTATTAATGCTCCTGATGGGATTCCAGCCAAAGTGTTCTCTCTGAGCTTCAGATGTTAGCAATGACTTCAGAAAGGCAGCAAGTTTCCAAAAGAAGGCAGTGTGTCTTTTCTATTCAAGTACAACTTTCCAACTTTACCTCAAGCTCCTTTCTTTTTCTTTCTACAGTCCACCGAACAACTTGCATTTTATCGACTGCCCAGCACACCCAACATGCAGTGACAAGGAACTGGAATGAATCCCTCATAATTCCCTTCCTACCTCCAATTTAGTTTCAATGGTGCCTAGCAAAAAAACCCATTGCACATACCCATCCATAATTTAATAGATTTCATGCCCTCTCTCTTCCCGTCTAGTGACCTTTCTGTCAAACTGCCAGCTTTAGAAACAGTTGAATTTAATTCAAAAAGAAAGCACTTAAAAATTCATTTACAGATGCTCCACAAAAATAGTAATTTGCTGTTGAATATTCCATTTTGACTTATTATGTGCCATCAAGTCAGTGTGGACTCTTACTGACCACACAGATAGATTTTCTCAAAGATGATATGCCCTGACCCTGGTCCTTCAGATCTTCCAGTGGAGCACCCTTTGCCCCTATAATTGAGTCTGCTGCTCACTATCATCTTTTCTATTTCCTTCCACTTTTCCTAGAATTATAGAGTTCTCCAGACAGCATGGTGCTTGCATAAGATGTAAAAAAAATGATAATTTGAGGCTGGCCATTAGTGCCTCAAAGAGAACTCTGGGTTGATTTGTTCTAGCATCCATTTATTTATTGTCTTAGCTATCCATGGTAATCTCAGGAATCTTCTCCAACACCAGAGTTCAAAAGCATTAATACTCTTTCTATCCTGCTTCTTCAAAGTCCAACCTTTGCTTCCATAGGGCATTACAGGGAAAACCATTGTTTGTACAATTCTGATTGTTATGGATATAGACACATCATGACATCTGAATATCTTTTCCGAGGCCTGCATAACTACTCTACCAAATGTTAGTCAGTAGCAAATTTCTTGACTGCTGGTTCCTTTAATGTTGATAGTTAATCCTAAAAGGTAGAAACTATTCACCATTTCAGTATCTTTATTGTCAATTCTAAGGCTAGTTACGGTACCTATTGTCTTTAGTTTGGTCTTCTTTATATTTAATTTTATTTAATTTTCCACTTTGCTCCTTAACTTACTAAGGCTCCCAGAATATTTGCAATTTCAACTTTTGGAATATAGTATTCAGCATAAAGCAGGTTACTGATGTTTCTTCCTCCAGTTTTAAAATCACACTAATCTTTTTCCAATCCGACCTTCCTCAATATATATTTAGCATATAGATTGAATAAATAAAGGTGGAGTATAGACCAGGTTGCATCAGAAAAAAAAGGGTATATCATTTTTGTCATAGTAACCAGAGACTCTTATCTTCCTTGCGAATGTCCTGTTTGCTATCCCTCTATTCTACCTAGGTGAAATGGCAGATAGACTTCAGTGGTAAATTGCATGCTCAAAATTCAGAAGATCCAAAAATCTATCATTCATATCTCCAGTTAGAAACACTGGATAGCAGATTATTGGAAAGACATCTACTACAAAGCTGTTACCAGTCAGTGGACCAGGGGTCAGATAAAAAACGGGTGGACCTTTAACTGCACTGTCATGGCCACCATCTTGACTTTTTTTTACCATACCCTGCAGGAACCCCTACATTGGACAAAGAAGCAGACCAGGTAGAAAATATTCTGTGCTCTGATAATCAGATGATGATACTGGAATTACTCTTATTAATGAACTGGACTATAAGGAGATATGCAAGAAGTCTTTGTACGTATCTACAGACAGCTAGTTGCAAACACGTGCCATCATTATGTCACTATGATGATAGAATAAAAGTGGAAATTGCTTCTAAATAAGGATAGGTGAACAGCAGTTTCAGTCACTTTTGCCCGTTTGCTCTCTTTAGTTTCCTCATTAATCTGGGTGCTTAAAAAACTTCACAAATATTCATGTTTAACTCTATGCTTAATCATGCATTTCTAAATGTTCGCCCCCCCCCCCACATTTTATCTTAAAATAGCACTGGTAAATGCATGCTCTCTCCAAAAGATTATTTTAAAAACACACATGCTCCATAAAACTGCCAAGCACTGCTTTGAAACAGAAGTTGGAAATGTGAAATTCCTCTTCATAGTTGTCCAAGAGGTGCACAGAGCAGGTCTTTTAACAATTTTCAATTCACGCTAATCTAATTTCATGAGCATTCCTCATTTGGAATTCTGTTTGCTCAAGGTCACTGCTTTTCTTCATTTGCCTCAACTGCCCATCTGTAAAATGGGAGAATTTCTCTATCTTCCCTATTCTTCAGTTGCATTCCCATTCTCCATACACACTTTTTTTTTTTTACAATTCCTATATAAATCATTGTACGATAAGGCTGCCAAAAAACCCAGTGCTATAATATACTACCACTATTATGCCATAATTATAACATTTAGCATAATAACAGAACAGCCTTACCTTTGAAATATTAAACTTGTGATCTTAGAAATGGAGCTAGCAGTAGTAAATTGCAGAGGAAGTAAATTCGGGCCTTCTAGCTGGCAATTAAAGAACTATGTAAAAAGTAATTCATAATATACCAAGACGCCCAAGTGGAAACAGACTATTATTATATGGTATTCTATATTTTTCTTTGGCTTCACATTTACATCACAAAAGAAAAGAAACTTAACTGGGTGCGAAGATGGTCAGAAGGAGATTGGAAGATTAAGGAAGGAATTCAAGGGTGAGACAAAAGGCAGGCAGGAAGAAATGCTCTACAATGTGGAAAGAGATGGAATACTACCTATTATATCATGCTCTCCATCCCAAGCTGAGGCAGGAGATCTGGCTGGTGTGCCTTTTTCTGTAGGAAGTGGGCTACATTGCCAACAGTGATTCATACCACTCACACCTCACATTGGTATCACTGCCATGCCTCCTAAAGACTCCTCATAAACTACAGTTGGTGTAGACTGCAACCGCTCACTTGCTGACGGGTGAGAGCTATTTTAGCAGAGTAACAGCTAAGCGGCTGATGCTACATTGGTTGCTAAGGGTTTTTTTGGTGCATTTCAAAATGCTGTTTATAACCTACAAAGCACTTATGGCTCGAGTCTTGGCTAGCGGTGGAACTCTCTCCTCAGAATGGAGTCAACCCTTCCTGTATGTGGGACCTGAGAAAGTGTCAGCTCCAGAGGAAGGCTAAAACCATTTGTACTGAGATTGGTTATAACAACAGAATCTTGTAAGTCAGATTGTGCTGGACCTCCTCCTCCTCCTTATAGTTCAGTGGGAGGCATTTATTTAAGCAGCTTCCAAATGTTATCTCATTCTTCTGGACTTAAAAAATGCCTCAGCCCCTCTTGTTTAGGCAACAGTTCCTACATCTCTCTGTCAAGGCCATCTACCTTACTCTCTACAGAATGTATGCTATAGATTCCCCCCTGCCCTGGGAGATGGGAGTCTCTGTAATTGCCCTTGGCTTTATGGAAAACCTTCCCCCAAGATCAGGATTGCCCCCTCCCTGAAAAATGAATCTCTTCTGCTGAGTTGATGGGACAAGGAATGCTAGTTACTGGGCTGCTGCTAATTTTATATCCAATTTGAGGTTTATATGTAGTATTAATTTTTAATGTGCTATTGGGTTACTGTTTTTATGAGTGTGACCAGTCACTGGTTTTCATGGTCCCCGAGCCACCTAGAGTCTGATTCAGGTGTCATATAACTGTGCTAAGTAAATAAATATTTTCCCATAAGAATAAACAATTGGCAAACAATTACAACAGCAGTAGATATAAGAATTAGCATGGAAAAGGCTGTGATAAGATTTAGTATTTCAACCTGCAATTAGCAGTTCTTGTTCTTTTTCCTTTATTGTTCTTGTCAGAGATTAAAACTCAAAGAGGTTAGAATTCTGGTGATTGAAAAATATTAGTAGTTCAATTTATGATGCATAAAACAATTACATTATCAGATTTAAGCTACAGTTTTTATTGTTTTTAAAGCTACATGCCCATAGAGGTCTGTGGCGAATTGTCAGCCTTCCCAGGTAGACCAGACAGGAAACATGACCAGATGAGTTAATTCTACTTCATTGTAAGGCTACATTAACAGAATCCTACAAGTCTGAAAGTACAATTCTCCTCTGTCTCCTTTACAGCCTGAGAAATTAGGGAAGGTCTCTTCTGAGCCCCTTGCTCCACCCATTATGCAGCTGCAGGCTATGTCCTCTCTTATCTGACCATTTGGCATGTCTTTGCCCTGTCTCCCAAGGTCTTTCCCACATACCATTACAGGAACCATGATGACATCAAATTGATGAAATGTGCAACTTGATGTCATGACAAGAAGTTCTGCCTTTTCATAGTTGTGCTGCAAATATGTAAGGGACTGAATTCACATTGAAACCTTGCAATGTACATTTGTATCACTTGCCTCCTCCCATACAGATGCTTATGGGCCACTTGCAGTGACCTCTCATGGATATTATATGTAGCAGTAAATGATAAACAATTTTGCTGTTGATCTGCCTTTGAATCACTTCCATCTCTTGTTATCAGAGAGAAATCTTTTCTCCAGGATTGTTTGTCAGTAGCTGTTTTTGCATTCTTGTAAACAAACTTATAAGAGTTCTTGTAAGCTGACTTAGAATCACTTGTTTACGAGTGATCATATCTAACCATCTTGTCTTCTAGAGGCTCTTTTTCAATTGCCTTTTATTTTTTCCAAGTATCAGGGTCTTCTCCAATGACTCTTGCCTTCATAGTATATGTCCAAAATATCCAGTGAGCAATCTGGTTCCACTTTATCCTTCTTGCAGGCCAAGGTATTCCCAATATTTTCTTTTCCAACACTGCAATTCAAAGGCATCAATTTTTCTTTGTTCAGTTCTTTTCTGGTGCTCCAAGCTTTCACAATCATATCTTACAACTAGGAAAACCACAGCCTTGACAATATGTCCCTTTGTTGTCAGTGTAAGATCTCTGTGTTTTAATATTTTGTCTAGAGTTGTCACTTGTAGCAAAAAATCTTTTCATTTCATGGCTGTGAATTTTTGAGCCAAGGAAGATAAATGTCTATTACTATTTCAACTTCTTATCTGCCTATTTGCACTGGATTGGCATTGCCTGTTGACATAATCTTAGTTTAAAAAGCAAAACAAAACTGAGCAGCAGACCAGTTTTTTACTCTCTTCTTCCACATTCAACAAGAGATCCTTAAAGTCTTCCTCACTTCTAATCATCAAGGTGGCAATAAGCAACATATCTATTGATTGTTGATGTTTCTGCCAACAGTTTTAATTTCAGTTCCTTCTAGTCTAGCATTTCTCATTCATTAGTCTCCATGAAAGTTAAATAAATAAGATAATAAATAAATATGATAGTGTACAATCTAGGCAGACTCCTTTTCCAATTTTCAATCATTTATTTGCTCTATATGGTTCTAAGTGTTCCTTCCTGGTCATCCCTCAAATTGGCAATACCGTGCAGGGCCACCCAAGACGGACAGGTCATGACAGAGAGTTCTGACAAAATGTGGTCCACTGGAGAAGAAAATGGCAACCCACTCCAGTATCCTTGCCAAGAAAACCCCATGGACAATGTTACAAGGCTAAAAGACATGACACCGGAAGATGAGCCCCTCAGGTCGGAAGGTGTCCAATATGCTACTGGGGAAGAGCAGAGGGCAATTCCAAGTAGCTCCAGAAAGAGTGAAGCGGCTGGGCCAAAGCCGAAAGGACGTTCAGCTGTGGATGTATCTGGAAGCGAAAAGAAGGTCCAATGCTGTAGAGAACAATATTGTATAGGTACCTGGAATGTAAGATCTATGAACCAAGGCAAGCTGGATGTGGTCAAACATGAGATGACAAGATTGAACGTCGACATCTTGGGAATCAGCGAACTGAAATGGACGGGAATGGGTGAATTTAATTCGGGTGACCATTATATCTACTACTGTGGGCAAGAAACCCTTAGAAGAAATGGAGTTGCACTCATAGTGAATAAGAGAGTGGGAAAGGCAGTAATGGGGTACAACCTCAAAAACGACAGAATGATCTCAGTGCGTATCCAAGGCAAACCATTCAATATCACAGTCATCCAAGTCTATGCCCCAACCACCGATGCCGAAGAAGCTGAAGTTGACCGCTTCTATGAAGACCTACAACACCTTCTAGAACTAGCACCAAAAAAGATGTCCTTTTCATCATAGGGGATTGGAATGCTAAAGTAGGAAGTCAAGGAGTAATCAGAATAACAGGCAAATTTGGCCTTGGAGTACAAAATGAAGCAGGGCAAAGGCTAATAGAGTTCTGTCAAGAGAACAAGCTAGTCATAGCAAACACTCTTTTCCAACAACACAAGAGACGACTCTACACATGGACATCACCAGATGGTCAATACCGAAACCAGATTGATTATATACTTTGCAGCCAAAGATGGAGAAGCTCTATACAGACAGCAAAAACAAGACCAGGAGCTGACTGTGGCTCAGATCATGAGCTTCTTACTGCAAAATTTAGGCTTAAATTGAAGAATGTAGGGAAAACCACTAGACCACTCAGGTATGACTTAGATCATATTCCTTGTGAGTACACAGTGAAGGTGATGAATAGATTTAGAGGATTAGATTTGGTAGACAGAGTGCCTGAAGAACTATGGACGGAGGTCCGTAACATTGTACAGGAGGCAGCAACTAAAACCATCCCAAAGAAAAAGAAATGCAAGAAAGCAAAATGGCTGTCTGATGAGGCTTTACAAATAGCTGTGGAAAGAAGGAATGCGAAAAGCAAGGGTGAAAGGGAAAGATATAAGCAACTGAATGCAGATTTCCAGAGAATAGCCAGGAGAGATAAGAAGGCCTTCTTAAATGAACAATGCAAAGAAATCGAGGAAAACAATAGAATGGGGAAGACTAGAGATCTCTACAAGAAAATTGGAGATATGAAAGGAACGTTTAGTGCAAAGATGGGCATGATAAAGGACAAAAAAGGCAGGGACCTAACAGAAGCAGAAGAGATTAAGAAGAGGTGGCAAGAATACACAGAAGAACTATACAAGAAAGATCTTAATGTCCCTGATGTCCACGCTGGTGTGATCACTGACCTTGAGCCAGACATCCTAGAGAGTGAAGTCAAGTGGGCCTTAGGAAGCATTGCTAACAACAAAGCTAGTGGAGATGACAGTATTCCAGCTGAGTTATTTAAAATACTAAAAGATGATGGTGTTAAAGTGCTGCACTCAATATGCCAGCAAGTTTGGAAAACGCAACAGTGGCCACGGGATTGGAAAAGGTCAGTTTACGTTCCAATTCCAAAGAAGGGCAACGCCAAAGAATGCTCAAACTATCGCACAATTGCACTCATTTCACATGCTAGCAAGGTTATGCTCAAAATCCTACAAGCTAGGCTTCAGCAATACATGAACCGAGAACTCCCGGATGTACAAGCTGGGTTTCGAAGAGGCAGAGGAACTAGAGATCAAATCGCCAACATTCGCTGGATCATGGAGAAAGCACGAGAGTTCCAGAAAAATATCTACTTCTGCTTCATTGACTATGCAAAAGCCTTTGATTGTGTGGATCACAACAAACTGTGGCAAATTCTTAAAGAGATGGGAATACCAGACCACCTTACCTGTCTCCTGAGAAATCTGTATGCGGGCCAAGAAGCAACAGTTAGAACCGGTCATGGAACAACTGATTGGTTCAAAATAGGGAAAGGTGTACGACAAGGCTGTATACTGTCACCCTGCTTATTTAACCTATATGCAGAGTACATCATGAGAAATGCCAGGCTGGAAGAATCACAAGCCGGAATTAAGATTGCAGGGAGAATCATCAACAACCTCAGATATGCGGACGATACCACCCTAATGGCAGAAAGTGAAGAAGAACTAAAAAGCCTCTTGATGAGGGTGAAAGAGGAGAGTGCAAAAGCTGGCTTGAAACTCAACATTAAAAAAACTAAGATCATGGCATCTGGACCCATCAATTCCTGACAAATAGAAGGGGTAGAAATGGAAGCAGTAACAGACTTCATTTATTTGGGCTCCAAGATCACTGCAGACGGAGACTGCAGCCATGAAATTAAAAGACGCTTGCTCCTTGGGAGGAAAGCTATGGCAAGCCTAGATAGCATATTAAAAAGCAGAGACGTCACCTTGCCGACAAAGATCCACATAGTCAAAGCTATGGTTTTTCCAGTAGTAATGTATGGCTGTGAGAGCTGGACCATAAAAAGGCCGAGCGCCGAAGAATTGATGCCTTTGAACTGTGGTGCTGGAGAAGACTCTTGAGAGTCCCCTGGACTGCTAGGAGGTCAAACCAGTCAATCTTAAAGGAAATCAACCCTGATTGCTCATTGGAAGGATCGATAATGAAGCTCAAGCTCAGATATTTTGGTCACCTAATGCGAAGAGAGGTCTCTTTGGAGAAGACCCTGATGCTGGGAAAGATTGAAGGCAAAAGGAGAAGAGGACGGCAGAGGATGAGATGGTTAGATAGCATCACTGAAGCAATGAGCATGAAACTGAGCAAACTCAGGGAGGCAGTGAAGGACAGGAAGGCCTGGCGCAATATGGTTCATGGGGTCACGAAGAGTCAGACACGACTTAATGACTAAACAACAACCTATTTTTAAGGGCTGTTCACAATTTGTGATGGTCTACACAATCAAACCACTTCGTGCAATCAATAAAGCAAAGATACACATCTGTTTGAAACTCCCTTGCCTTTTTCATTATGTATTTGATGTTAGCAATGTGATCTTAGGTTCCTCTGATTCTTCTGAATCCAGAGTAAACATCTGGCAATGCCAGGTCCGTGTACTGTTGAAGACCAGATTGCAAAGTTGTGAATGTTACCTTACTATCATATGAGATAAGCACACTTGTTTGGTAGGTGGAGCATTACTTAACTCTGCTTTCTTGGTACTGGAACATAGTTTTGATTTTTTCCCCCCAACCTCATGGCCAATGCTAAGTTTTCCTTATCTGCATAGAAACCACAAATAGCATTTTAAATAGATTCTGTTAAAAGATTTTAAACAGTTCTGATACATCATCCACTTCTACTATTAGCAGTATTTTCTAGGGCTCATTTTACTCACTTTCCAGAATATCTGGCTCTAGTTCAGACCTTCACACATATAATCAATTTGGGGATCTTTTTTGTATTCTGTTCTGTATATTTATACTATCTCATTTGTATATACTCTTTCCCTAGTAGATCTTTGCCTTCTTTTTCTTTTATCATGCCCATCTTAGCATAAAGTTTTCTCTTGATTTATTGATTTTCTTTCAGTTCAATTGCTATCCTCAGTTTCGTTTTGTTTTTGCATTGTTTATTTTGATCTAACTTCTTGTCTCTTCTTGCTCTTCCCTGGAATTTGGAGAGAAGGAAAAAGGGAGAGGAATTTTACCTACACACACACACACACACACACACACAGAGTTTCTCTCTAAATTGCAGTGTTTATTGTTATGCATCCATTATCTGTTTAAAAGCACATTTCCAATCAATAGAGTGGCTTTGGCTTAACAAGCTATACATATATAGTTCTATAATTCCAAATGGAACTTTTCAGTCTCTTATCTATTTCATTCACTTTCTCCCTGATTCATGCAGCTTCCCTCAGTACTATCACTTCTCTGTTCACTTGCAGCCTGGGGGCTGGGGCAGGAAGAGGGAAAAACAACTGTTTCTAGGGTTTATTGGATTCTGGCTATCACTGATATCCTTCAAAAGCTGCGTTCCCTTCCATGAGCAAATCCACTCAGCAAATCTCCCCCTTGGTCCTACTTGCGTCTACTGGATCTTCAGCTGCAGATTGCACCTCTACCTGTTCCTTAATACACACAGGATATCTTGCCCATGTTATGTAAGTGCAACTTCAGTAATGTCCAACAACCTCCTCCTTCATTGCTTAACACTTCTGACTTCTATATATTGTGAGCTGAAAAGGAGACATGCCTTCATCTAAGTACTTCAAGTAGCATGAAGCTTCTTGGTGTCCACATAATATTGAGCCTAGTTTCGCCACATAGAAGGGAAACCTTTCACCTTGAGATCACTAGATCTTCCCATATTTAGTTGGGCACACTTTCCTCTGTTTCTATTACTTTTTGTTTTAAGCCTTTCTTTAGCTATTTTCAGCTTAGCAGTAGACAGCCATTTTTTTCTTTGCTTTTTAAAATATTTTTGTTTGATTCATTTTTAATGACATTAGGAGTCCAGAGTTCTCCAGGCACTCCATTTTTGAAAGGAATTGATGATCCAAGCCACAATCAGCATGATTTTTTTTTTTTTTTTTTGCTCACTAAATAGACCTTCTCCATCTTTGCTTGCAATATATATGGACAATTTGATTTCAGTGTCCAGCTTGTGATGTCCATGTGCTAGAGTTGTCATTTAGCTTGTTAAAACAAGATATTTTCTATAAGCATTGAATTTTCTTGCATTAGTCTTGTCTCCTCTGTTTCATACACTGAGACCAACAATTCATATTATTTCAGCTGGTATTTTATTTAGCATTCCAGTCTACTCTAAGTAGTAGGATGCTTTTAGGAAGGGGGTGTGTGTTGCAAATCACCATGTTCATCTTCTAATTCCTTTCCTTTGTGGTTGAAACATAGACATGGGTTAGAGTTTGCCATGTATTTGAAGTGAGATCATTCCCTTTTTGGACAGCTGATTCTGACAGTCCTTTGTGTCAATGATGGCAATTTCACTTCTTCTATGATTTTCCTGTATCTGATACTCCTCTGACGTGAAGTAATCCATTCCAGTCCATTTCAGTTTGCTGATTCCTAGAACATCAAAGTTCAGTCTTGACATTTCCACTCTGACAACATCACATTTGCCTTGGTTTATGGTTCTGACATTCCATATACCATTGATATGCATGGATATCTGTCCAGCATCAAGCTTTCTATCTCTGAGCATAACAGCAGCTGAAGTCCTTTCACATTAATCCAGCTATATCATGAGCATCCATGGTACTCACACTTGCCTTCTGCTCTCCCTCAGTAGCTCATTGGATACCTTCTAACCTGAGGGCTCGTCTTCCCATATTTAATCCTGGTTTTGAATCCTCCCCCCTTTTGGCAGAATACTGGGGTGGTTTATCTGTAAACTGCTCGTGACAGGGATCCTTTTGGGAATGGATACTCATAATGGTACTTCTTATAGTGTAATTGTGATGCGGAACCACTACAGGGTAACAATCATGAAGGGCAAGTAAACAACAAATAATGAAATAGAACACCTTCCAGGAAGAACTGATTTTTCCTCTGAGAATTTAAGCCTAACTTTTCCTTTGGCATTTTTTTTCCCATTTGGTTTTATTCATTTACACTGTGAACTGAGATGGTGGGGGACAGAAACCTGCCTTTTCTTTAAAAGAAACAAAATACAAATGGCACAGGCATCATGATGGGACCATACAAAACTGCCAAGTTCTAATTGCCAACAAACAAGTACATTCAGCATAGAAAACCCTTCAGAATATTTATAGTTCCCTCCTGTAACATAAATTCTCTGCATTCAAATATTTTGACAAGATGTCTTCTTCAGTGATATGCAGGTAGTTCCCTCCTGTACGTTGATCCATCTCTAAACACCCGTGTATAACTACAATTTAAAATATGTCGCATGTACGTACTTTAAAACTTGTAATTACAATCTGTTTTTTCTTGTAGAGTATTATACTTCTTATCCCTGCTATTTCAAATACACAAATGCTTGCTGGTTTACCAAACTGGATAGAACAGAGAGACCGTGTAAATTCTCTGGATTGAGAATGTTATTATATGTAATGTCAAACCTTTTACAAATTTTGCTCACTGCAAGATAACCAGCTTTACCAGATATGAACACTCCAAGTTTCTCTTTCATAGCCTCAAACTGAATATATAAAGTAAAATATATAAATTCTTAGTATCCCTAATATAGCCATTTTATTAGCACAGATGGTTTACAGGATTTAATGGGACCTTTCAACCCCATGTTTCAGTTCAACATGTTCACAGATTTTAAACAAAACAATTAAGTAAGCATTTTCTGCTTAGACCTTTTGGCTGAACTGTGTCTAGGTCAAAGGTCCCCAAAGTTTCTCTTTTCAATAGCAGTGTTGTAAAATCTGATGCCCAAAGTCAGTTGGAATTGGGTGCTCCTTAAATCTATGTAATAAAATAACTAAACCGAGTCTTCCAAGGGTTTTCAATCAAAAAAGAAGCACTTCATTGAATTAAATTTCCCCCTCCAATAAAACATTTAAAAAGAACATTTTCATTTAAAATGAAAACTCCATTTTTGTACTCTGCCAATCTCATTTTCAGTTTCTTGAAGGTTGACCTATATATATCCTCCCACCATGGCACAGGAACATTTGTGTATTTTTAATGGATATTTTAATAGAAATATGGATATGTGAAATATTTTTAATTTATCATGAAGGACATATAGCACATTTATGGTGTTCTTGAAGTCCAACCTATGGGCAAGTTAAATTCATATAAGAATGCATTAACAGATCTCCCATATTAAATGTCTTTCTATAATTCAGATTAGAGTGAGTTTATATACATAAAAAGTATGTATATAATTGTCCTTTTAACATTTTTTTGTTTAAACCAGACTTCAAGATGTATTATGTCCTGAATGTAGCTCTTTCTAACATTTGTTAGAATATCCATGGTTTATAAATTGATTGATCTATAAACCGAACTGATGCATAAAATCCTCATCACAAAAGGAATTCCTTTATGTCCATATGTAATTATCCATACAGATAATTATTCTTCAAGTGTCTAGCCTTGGAATGCAAAAAAAAAAAAAAAGGAAAACCCCCACTTTTTTCTATAGCTATTGAAACAAACTTTGTTTTCATAACTCACTATGAAATCCTCAAAGAATGCAGTCTGTACCTGAACATAATTTCCACTAAGAAAGAGTGACTGGTCCAAAGTCATACATTACCCAGTCATTTTCCACGCTTAAAGGATGACTAGAACCTGAATTTTCCTGTTTCTAGTTCAGTGCCTTAACAACAACTACCATACATGAACACCCATTTATATTTCACAATAGTTTTAAGATATAGCCCCAAATGTATCTGTTTTCCAAATCATGTTTATACAGGTTCACACACACACACACATACACACACACACACACACACACACACACATATATATATATATATAGGTGAACCTGTATAAAAAAGTTATATATATAACTTTTAGGTCCATAGAAATATCTTTGTAAGGAAAGAAAGGACCGTTGAATCTAAAAAGAAAATTATTGTCTAACACCACATTCAATATATGACATAAAAATGAATCTATTTCTAAATCTGTTTCTCTGAGTTCACACCTTCATACCTATTTTGATAGCTCCCTTGTGTACTATAGATTAGGGCTGTGCCAATCCTCCAAAAGAGGTGCTTTGCAATGCCCAGGACAGTAGATGAAACATCTCTTTGAATCGATAAAGCAGCTAGATTTTTTTTTCCCAAGCTGCTCCATGATTTGCTCCTGGCTGTCTCTGAAAACACATACCTGCATAGCCACTTTGCTGGGGGGGCGGGGGGCGGGGCGGGGAAGTGACCAGGATGGTTCCCTGTGTTTTTCCTAGCTTCTTATATTATTGGTGAATCCTTGGTATCCTTGACATACAATTTCATAAAAAAGAATGTGATGTCCAAACACTGAAAGATCAGCTTAAACAGTTACTCTCTTGGTCTGTTGGTGGAGGAAATTTGATTTCAGACAGTACACTTTCAAATCAGGGAAAAGTTACCCAGAATGTATTCCCATGAATGTGAGTGTTCTATAGGTGCGGTTTGTTTAGTCCAAGTATTACTTTTAAAAAGGTGGTGTGAAGGGTGGCTGTAAAAGCAAAAAAGTTGTGCTGTTTCCTTTCACTTCCTTCCCTCTGATAGCATAAGAAGGGCCCCACTCAGAAATAAAGGGAAATACGTCTTTTAAGAGCAGGGACTAGCTTCTTGGTTGGACCCATCAGAGGAATGGGTTGGACTTCCCAGTGCCAGAGACAAAGGAAGAAAAGTTAAGGTGTTGAAGAAAAAAGAAGGAAGGGAAGGGAGACAGTGTTCACTACCATTGCTGAAACAAATCTCTTAATTTAAGAAGTTTAAATTAAATATAGCTCTCCTAGCATGAAAAGTATTACATTTTGGAGTAGAGACATAATTCAGCCCTGTGTTCAGCACTTCCTCGTGATCAGTTGTTAAACTGAATGGTAGCAAATTAAAGACAAAGTGAGATAACTACAGTTCTTTCTGCTATCATACACTCTGTCTCATGATTCTAAATTTGAAAAATCACTTGAGAGCCTATATGCTTCTGAATCAGAAACAACAGAGTCCTCTGAAATCCTCAGCCATTTATGTGTCTCATTTCAGTTCTGGCATTGGCAGGACAAATCTTTCAAAGTTAAATAATCATACTTATCAAGCTGGAGTTTCTTTTTTTTTATTCTTAATTTTTTCACCTTTTCTCCTCCCAAACCTATCTAGTTGGCTCTGTATTTCATCAGTCATGGGGGAACAAATCAGTTGGGCTTCTAAAATATTCAGCTATTGATCAATACTTTCTATTTCAGGATCTGTCCTTTGGGTAGTGAATAGCATAAGATCATTTGAACATTCACTGGGAATCCTAACCCGTGTGCTATTGAATGCAACATCATCTCTAAATAAAACAAGCTGTCTGAATTCTCAATCCACTAGGATTCCCCTCTGAGTGTATCTACTCAGACAAAAACCTTGATCAGAATCCATTCTATTTTTTTTTAACAACCCCTTTTCATTCCATTGAACATCCATTTACCTATAGGTCCAAATAGTGTTTTGACATTTGATAATTTGCCATCAAGCTGGTATTGACTCTTAGCAACCAAACAGATCGATCTTCTTCCAGACGATATTTTCCCAACATGGCCCTTCAGGTCTTCCAATAGTAACCAAGTGCTGCCATAATTAACTCCATCCACCTTGCTGCTAGTCATCCTCTTCTTATCTTTCCTTCCAGCTTTCTGAGCATTATGGACAAGGGGGCTAGATCTTTGCATAATAAGTACAATGTATGCTAACTTAAGCCTGGACTTTGGTACCTTGAGTGAGAACTCTAGTTTGATTTGTTCTATGATCTATTTGTTTGTTTTCTTGGCTATCCATGGTATTCTTAGGTCTCGTCTCCATCACTTGAGTTCAAAAGATCATTTTTATTTTGTATCATCAAAGTCCAACTTTGTACATTTTGCTTTATGGCTGACTGGAAACCCTTTATAGAGTTTTTGCATGGAACAGAAAAAAATGCACTTATGACTTGTGGTTTTGAAGATTAGAAAAAAACTGCATAATAGAAAGAAGTGAGCTTTTTTGTAATCAGTAAAAGAAAATTTTGCAATTGTGCTTATATTTGCTGCAAAGGAAACCAGAAATTTCTTGTATTTTTATTCTTTTTTTGCTGGTTTTACTCTTTATTAGTTTGTGTTAGTTTTTATGTTCTTTATAAAACTTTTACTAAAAATTTATATTAAAAAGTCCAACTTTATACTTTTGCCACTGACACTTTTGGATCTGATTTCATTTCCATTTCATAACAATTACAACACATGCAACTGTACAACATGTAATTCTCCAGCAAGCAAAGGTTTTAGTAATAACAAGTTCTAGAGTTTGATATATTTTGCATTGTAGTTCTACAGATATTGATCAAGGATGGATCAACTTACACTTAAGATAGTATTCTCTGTATTACTGCAGACATCTTGTCAAGATCTTTAAACAAAGAAAATGTATGTACAGAGAGAGGACTGTAAAAATTGTCAAGTACTTTGCTGGGGCTGATACAGTATGTTGATCATGACTATTCATTGAAGGTTACTATTCAGCATTTTTGTATGTTAGCAAATAAAGTGCCATGCATTTTGATACTTTTTAAATGGCTTTTTTATAGAAACAAACTCACCATCTAAGTTAAAGACTAAAAAAGAAAAAAATACATGATTTTAAGAAATAAAGAAAATCTAAACCAACACAACTCCAATAATGAGACAATACAGGAGAACCGCCGATGTATATTAGACCTTAAAGTGCTCCATGCCATGGAAGCAAAGCAGAGACGGGATTTCTCAGAACCAGGTGCCTCGCACTGCAAGTCAGAAGAAATTTGTCAAAGTGAAGCTGTCCCAAGGGTGTCTGCGAGTATGATCAGAAAGGTCAGGATGGTGGCCATAACTCTTTGGTTAAAGTTCTGTTTGGTTTTTAGGTGTATCACACATAAAAAACAGGCAGAGCTTTGATGGCACCATCTTGACTGTTTTGACCACACCCTGCAGACACCTGAGCTGGCCCGTGAAGATTTCCACACCCTTAACTTGCACATATACAATTTTAAGCAATTAAAAAGTTGCAAGCAAATTGTATTCTAAATTTCTACTCAGAAAGACAAGTGAGTAAAAAATCCTCCAGAACAAAAACCTCACCTCTGTGTTATTTAAGTCATTTATTTAAGCTAGACATATGTAAGAGTTTTTGAAGTATACTCAAACTTTCCCAGAGATATATGTCTTGCTGCTCTCTAAATCATTAGCTGAGATAAAAATGTCTCTTTCTACTAAAACACAATTCTACTACAGAATAAAACAGGCAAAAGTCATATCAAAAGATTACAAAGTTAGTTTACCATGGCAAAACATTCATTCAAATAACTCACACATTCCTACATGAAGGCTTATAAAGTAATTTGTTTAACAGCTACAATAAGCAATACATATGGGAGAAAACCAACCTGTCCATTTCAGATATTTGCAGAGGCTTAACCGTGAGTTTCCTTTTTATACTTTCCCTAATCTAATATTTACTTAATCATTCATATCTCATGCATGACAGGCGTTCTGAGCAGATAACCTAACCTGACACCATCTTCTTTCCCAAGTTGTAAACTATTCTCATGTCAAACATCTTTATCGTTGAACATTTTCCTGATATAGATTTACATAGGAAAAATCATATTCCCAATATGAATATCTGGGCAGCGTCTACCATCACTTTCTAGAGATCTGCATTTCTAAAATTCCAGCAAGGAATTTTCATTTTTCACTTCAGGATGTTTTCTGGCTCTGAGTTCCACAGATAAGTTATGGTATCTCAGTTGTTCCCTATGAACATCTTCTTCCCAGAATCCTTTTGGTTTTATTGGCCTGTGATCAGATTCTTTTTCTTAGGGGTTTTCTGTACTGTATTTTGATTCACTAGTATTCTCATCCAACTTAAATTGTGTAGGTGGCCCTTCGTATGTCACAGCCGTTTCTATAGATGAGAGAAATACATTAGGTAAAGATTTATGTATTTGAAATGGAGTAAATGTATAAATCCTTAATTATAGGATTCCTTAATGCTCTTGCTGTTAGGTTAATTTTTTTGCCAATGCAATTTCCCACACATTATCACTGAGCCAAAGAATTACTAGTTTTTCAGTGTTTGTGATAGCAAATCTGGCAGCTAACAACATGGGCTGAATTAATTTCATGTATTATACCAATCTATAAATCTTGGGAGATGTGAATTAGCCACCAAAGATTGTTGAGTGATTTCCTCATTTTCCAGAAACATTCAACCAAAACTAGCAACTCTAATAGTGACCTGCTATTAGAGATGGTAATATGATGTTCCAAACAATCCAGAAAAATAAGAATAAATATGCAATTTTTGAGAGGTGCAGCACCATCTGTGTAATCTCTTTATGATCAATTTTTGATGATTTGTTGAAACAGATTTCAAAGTATTTTAGTGCATCTTAAAGTTCCAAATGGATTTGTTAATTTAAGATCCTGTTATTAAAAACAAATACAAGGAGGAGGAGGAGAAATTGATACTATTTTACATCGTATGAATTTAAATTCAGTGATCATAGCATGTGTAACATATTGCACATCATTGGAAATATTAGAAACTCTACAATATGTCTACATATGTTACATGAAAACTTTCCAAAATAAGCATGGGGGGGGGGAAACAACCTAAGGTAGATTTAGACATACATGCCAGGGGAAACTTTGCAAACAACATTCTTTCATGTTGCATCTTCAAAGTGATTTGGTTGGTTTAAACGAGCCAGGTTTTGGTCATAACACCCCTTCAGAACTATAGATAAACTGTACACATGCACATAAATAGCTCTCATCACTTGATCTGGGACTGAATATGTGTAAACTAAATCCATTTAAATGATCCAACATGAGCAAAAAGCTCTAGTAGAGATAGTTGGTATGTTAAGAAATGACTATACTTGATGAATATTTCCATGGTCATAAAAACATGAGTAAAGTATAGGATCAAGCTCTTTCCAGCATAGCATGTGTAGCTCTCTCAGTCAGTCACTTATAATAGTATCAATGAAAAGGAACAGAGAGACAGGAATAAAGAAGACATCCTGAACATGTTTTAGCCACTGATTCCAATAGGAGTTAACCATTAAAAATGGTTAACTATGGTTGGACTCTTCTCCTGATACAGCTCAATTATAGCATTGTCAGAGGGGCAAATGGAAACCAAATGGCCTCAGAAGACAAGAAAAGTCAGATCTCTACTGCTTGACAAGGTCAGACCAAGACTACTTCAATTTTCAAAGAGTGAGAGGAAGAGCAAATTGCATTGCCTGGGTATAAACAAGATCTGAGAACTTCAGGAACTCTGCTGCTAAAACAATTACAATTCAGACAAAGCTCCACTAATTTATTAGTGCCTTGTTATTCTTCTCAGAGTTTCATGATGTTTTCTGGTTCTGTTCTACTGCACTCTCTTGCATGGATAATTGGTATGGCAGCTTGTGTCCTTGTTTCTTATGTTTATAAATCAGAAGGTTTCACTTGCTTATCATTTTCAGTAAACAGGATACACACAGGAGTTGCCTTCACCATGCCAGAACATCAGAGGAACATTTCTGCTTAACATCCACTTAATAAAAAAAACAAAACAAAATAGAAGTCTTTCTCTCCCCCTCCCCAAATTCAGATATTAATAATTGTAACATATATTCCTGTCCTTGCCACATTTGTAATCCTGGTGCTGCATAGACACTTAAGAGCATTCTAGCATTGTTATTTTTTAGTTTTTGCCTCTGAGTCAGACTTGATTCCTGGTGGCTACAGAGATAAGTCCATGCAGTTTTTAAAGCAATATCTTAAGCCAGTTTATCCTGTCCCCATGTATGAGGTTCACAGGGAATGACATAAGGTAATATCTGTATCTTGCTCTCTGACAACTTAAGGGAAAGTGAACTGTATACTCCATTTTAATAGATTTTAATGGGGATATGAAGGGCCATTGTCCAAATGGTAGCTAAAACTCATTGTAACTTTTAAACATTTATTTACTGTAGAGAGTAAGGAAGTCCTTGATGAAGATATGTTGGCTCCATTGCTTAGGCTAAAGGGGCTAAATGTTTTTTAAGCCAAGAACATGCAGATAGTGTTTAGAAGTGGTTCAGACAAACACTTCCCTAATTCACTGAACTATAAAAAAAAGGGAAAGGGGTACGACAAGGCTGTATACTCTCACCCTGCTTATTTAACTTATACGCAGAGTACATCATGAGAAATGCCAGGCTGGAAGAATCACAAGCTGGAATTAAGATTTCAGGGAGAAACATCAACAACCTCAGATATGCAGACGATACCACCCTAATGGCAGAAAGTGAAGAAGAATTAAAGAGCCTCTTGATGAGGGTGAAAGAGGAGAGTGCAAAAGCTGGCTTGAAACTCAACATTAAAAAAACCTAAGATCATGGCATCTGGACCCATTAATTCCTGGCAAATAGAAGGGGTAGAAATGGAAGCAGTAACAGACTTCATCTGTTTAGGCTCCAAGATCACCACAGACAGAGACTGCAGCCATTAAATTAAAAGATGCTTGCTCCTTGGGAGGAAAGCTATGGCAAACCTGGACTGCATATTAAAAAGCAGAGACATCACCTTGCCGACAAAGATCTGCATAATCAAAGCTATGGTTTTTCCAGTAGTAATGTATGACTCTGAGAGCTGGACCATAAAGAAGGCTGAGCACTGAAGAATTGATGCCTTTGAACTGTGGTGCTGGAGAAGACTCTTAAGAGTCCCCTGGACTGCTAGGAGGTCAACCCAGTCAATCTTAAAGGAAATCAATCCTGACTGCTCATTGGAAGGATTGATACTGAAGCTCAAGCTCAGATACTTTGGACACCTAATGCAAAGAGAGGACTCTTTGGAAGACCCTGATGCTGGGAAAGATGGAAGGCAAAAGGAGAAGGGGACAGCAGAGGATGAGATGGTTAGATAGCATCACTGAAGCAATGAGCATGAAACTGAGCAAACTCAGGGAGGCAGTGAAGGACAGGAAGGCCTGGCGCGATATGGTTCATGGGGTCATGAAGAGTCGGACACAACTTAATGACTGAACAACAACAACAACAACAATACCCTGACAGTTTGAAGCTATAGATAAATACAATGGTAATTTTAAGGAGAGGTTCAACATTTTAAATATCCGTCTTCAACATGTCAGTCCAAAAAGCCATTTGATGAAGATAATTTATTCTGAAGCATCCTGTTGATATAACTAAAAACAAAGACCAGATGTGAATTAAACAATCTTTAATTCAAGAATTTCCTTCACCATGTTACTCTTTCAGCCAGTGTTATAACCTCCACTTTTAAATGCCAGTGATCCAGAGAAAACTTTCCAGTATGTTGTGATAGATAATCTGGTAGCTAAGAACGAAAAACTGAATTCATTAATTTCTGGTGTTGCACCATTTTATATGTCCTGGGGAAAATAGTCAATATTAAAGCCTGCTGTGTGATTTTTTTTCAATTTCCCCCAAAGTCTTCAATCAAAACACCATTGAGTTCCAAATAATGTGAATTGATTATTTCAATTAGAAAGCATCAAAATAAGAAAGTGCCTTGTGATTGACTATTGTAGCAGGGAAGTCACTGTGGTGTGGTCATGTTTAAACTCAGGGAACATTACAGTTCTTTCCCTTGCCAGACTGACTCAGGAATCTGGGCAAGATGACACTTCTTTGAGCAGAAGCTAGGGACTGACTTTTCTCCATGCAGCCTGGGGTTTATAAATTTACCTTCACAATACAACAAAGGATGGAGATCCATGATGATTATGATAATGATGGTGATGAATTAAATTTGTTTATTGACAAATTGTTCATATTCCTGGAGGCTTACATTGAGATGAAATCCAGTAAAAGGTCAACAGAAACTAAAAACAAACAACTAAACAAAATTGCTGCAAAACATCCATGATAAAAAATAATTTAAACCACAACTCTAATAACACCAAACCCCCAAATAACTCGTAAAATCAACACCAACAATAAGAGTAACGGTACAGGATAAAAACTTAATAAGGTAAGGGTAACACCAGAAGGGACTCACACATCTGTAACTATACAATTACAAAGAGAACTACATGTCTTAATTATAATTCAGCCTGAGGAGGATAGGTCTCAGTATATCCAGGTAGTAACCTGGAGCCTTGCTTTAAAATTTCAGAGGAAACAGTAGGCATAGCAGCTATGGATTTACTTGCTCCACTCCAAGTTCTCTCCTTTATTGAACTGAATGCAGGTATACCACAAAGCAAGTGGAGCAGAAAACAAATTAAAAGATCTGGAGGGAAAATGTGGCAGAAGCTATGGCTGCAGAGTCACCTAATTCTCAGTAGACAGTTGATTTCCAGGATGCAATGAACTCTAATGAGTGAATTGTTTAAATTTGTGGAAAGTTTTAAAGAGGATGGCCCATGTGTGGTCTATATTAAAGACTTGAAAAATGAATATGTCAGAGATTAGGAACTTGAGCCAAATGTATTGTCAAAGACAGGACCGCTCCATTGAATTTTGTTGTCTGAGATGAACAATAAGAAACGTGTTCCTTCATATATAAAAGTCAATTGAGCCAGTAGCTGAGCAGTAGAAATGGGGAGCCTTCTCTCTTGCACCTGGGCCATAATGTTTGAGGATAAAAGTCAATTGTTATACTATATTTACTTCCACCACTTTGCAGGTCCTGTATTCTGCCCAGCATATCTGCTTCCTTAAGCAACCGCTTCTCTTATTCTCAGAGAAGTAGGTCAGCAAGCAGTCCTGCTGGGAACTTGTCCAGCAAGCTACCTAAGATATTGTGTTTTCAGGGCTCAGAAGCTTTTATAGTCATAAAATAGAATCGATATGTGTGTGTGTGTGTATACTCACATACACACACATGCTGTTCATCCTCCACAAAAGTCTCTGGATTTGCTAAGCCTAGAATAAATGCTATTTGTACAGTCCATAGACCAGTACCTTGTGTTTGTGGCATATCTGATGCAAATCTCTTTGCTCTGTGTAAAAAACTCCAGACAGTGACCTTAGGAAGGGAAGGTTAATTGAATTTGACTCCTATGGTAGATTTATTACATGTTGGAACTTTGCTTCTCTTTGTTCTATCCAAGAAGATAATTAGAGGTGATTCACGCATAATGTTAACAAATAGAGGAAGGTATCCAGCCACATCATTATTCATGATTGTACTTAATGTGCTACCGGATGGATAGAGAAGAAATATATATCAAAATGGTTGGAACCCTACCATTTTATTTTCTATTTCATCATATATTGCATTATATTGTTTTATTATATTATTTCCATTTGTCCCTTTCTCTGCTTTTAAAAGTCTTAACTTTTAGGTTTTATGTGATTACTAAACTGTTATTATACTTGATTATTGCTTTCGTGTTTTTACCTTGCTAGTCACTGACCAGAATAAAATAAATATGATTTCATTCGAGAATTATTTTTCTTCAGGTCAGCTTTTCCTAGAAGACACCCACATATCATATAGAGGGGGAAAAAAATCATATACCATAGCCCTATACTGGAGACATATAACAGATTTCTAAAAAAATAAAAGAAGGTGTGAATTTTGGAATTATGGTTTGTGCTACATTTGATAGCACACTCAACCACCTTTTTAAAAAAGGGGGTGAATGGCAAGAGGAACAGAACAGTAGAGCCTTCTGAGGAAAGTGGCAAAACTTGATGGCATCATACTCAGTGTATCAAGTGAGAAAGGCAGCTATACATTATCAGAATGAAACAAAAATGATTTGAATATTCAACTATCCATTCCATCAGAAGTCCAGTAGTCCATCTTTTTCTTTTTCCCATATCCCAGACAACCCTGCTTCTCCAGTCTCCTTTGAAACTTTACATTAAACTCACTAAGGAACAAAACAAAACAGAAAACCCTTCCTTTTGGATAAATTGGTTAATCTTACTAAGAACGGGAAAAGAGAGGGAGAGATCAAAAACTCCAGGCAAAAGCATATTTCAGTGATCAAAATTCAAGACACAGATGACGCGGCACACAAATGTATAGTATACCTAATTACCACTCTTTAATTAAACCCTGGGGGATGTTTCAGCGAACAGAATAAATGGATTCCCAGGGTTTTCTCTTGCCTGGAAACTGAACTCTATGACAGCCCCATTGAAAGCACTTGCCAAAGAGTGGTCTTATGTTGAATGGTACTAGTTAGCATGCTGTAATTAAAGAATCAGCACAGGCAAAAATTGCAGAATTCAAGTAATTCATTATTTATACTTTCTGGAGCAGGGATGGGAAACTTTTAAAGTATTGGTGGTTTGGTGGTTAGCATAGCTGCCTTCCAAGCAGCTGACCTGGGTTCGTTTCCCGGCCAACGCACCAAACTCTCAGGGGAAAAACCTAATTAAACATGGGAGACGGACACACCAGAACATAAGTCACTTCAAAGTTCTAAAAGCTTTATTAAATGTTAGTTCAATAAGCAAGTAAAATTCAACCAATAGCATACAAGGTACTTACTTAGATTCACATTGCAATGAGGACCAGCACGAGCAAGCTGTCAGGTAAGACAGCTTGGCCGAGTGGCCCTGACCCCCTTTTTGCAATCCTTTTTATCCTCAAAAACTGCAGACCACAGACATGACTCCCAGGATTTGCAACTGAATCATAACGTCCTTGGTGCTAATTTTACCATACTTCCCTGTTCCATTTCTCCTGTCACACTCCTTCTATCAGCACTTTACCTTGTCCATCTATTTTCCGACTTCCTGTCCATGACTGAAAACTTTACTCCACATAGCAATTTTATTTATTGCTCTATAAGCTTGTTTTATTTGTATGTTACAATTAACAAAGGCCTTAAGTATTAATAAATTAGTTTTTTCCTCTCACACTATCAATTAACCTCTAAGGCTCATGAGGGCCAAATGTTCAGGAAAAGTGCACAAGAAAAAGATCAACAGAAGAAGTAATTTGTCCCTTCTTGTACACACAGATCAGAAGAATTGTTTATATATTCCATTCCATGAAAGAACCTGTATATACAGTTTGCCTGACATTGAAAATATTTCTCATATCCTGTTTAATTGTCAATTATATGCATGCATCAGGCTTAAATATTTATCCCCATTACTGGAAAGAACAGAGCACTGGGACCCGAATTTTAGACTGTCTTATTTTCTCCAGGGCGCCAATGCATATATTGTGCACAGAACTGCCATATTTATACTGAAGGCTGGGGCTCTAAGATCCCATTATATAGAATAAATTGGAGTATCCTGTAAAGGTGATTCTCTCATCTGATAACTGTCTCCTTCCACTGCGATCACATATACACATATGTCTCATTTATTCTTTTTATAGTTCTGATTATGCTTTGTTTATATTTTTTATTTTGCTGAGGTCAACTGACTAATCAGTAAAACTCGATTGATTGAATTGATTGTTTATATGGGAAAGGACAAATGAATTATGGACTCTTTTTGCCCCTTGGGCTATGAAAAAAGGGACCTCCAGCAAACCAATATATGGTGGGTCCCAATCATGACAACCATCACAACCTTATTCTGGTTGTGAGTTCTAAACTCATGTCTTCTGAAGTTTCTTAGCTATTCAAGAGCCCCACAAATTAATCTTCCAAAGACCATGAATATTATGTCTTCTAAGGAGGTGGGTTGTACCCAAGCTCCACAGGAAATTGAGGAAGACCATAATAAAGTCCCAATGAGACAGGAAAACTGTATGCCCAGATTTTCTTCTAGCCTGGGAGAACAGTTCCTGCATATACTCCAAGTAACAATCAGAATCATTTTGCCAGCATTTTTCTCTTTTGCAGACCTTGATTGTCTTACAAGAATATCTGGTAAATTTGCAGCTTTAGTTCACCCAATGTAACATTTTTATCTCTTTGTTTTCAAAGGTCCATTCACAAAAGACATTATGTCTTTTTAATATACTTTGCAGACTCTTTGCTGACACCATTATTTTTTGCAAATCTTTTATGTCTCAGTTTAAACACTCAGCAGAACTGAGCTTTTTCTAGGCTGTGCTAGTTCATGTTGTAGGTGAGTTTTTCCATATTCGTGGTTTATGTAGCAAATGCTGCCCTAGAAATCAACCCCAATACACACACACATTTTTTTTTAAACCCTTGGGTGAAAAATCTCCCAAAATAGCCCCAGAAGCATGGAAAGATTGAGGAGGAAGAATGGGAACTGCAGCAGGAGGAAGAAAATGGAAAGATTAGAATGGAAGAAAAAGTCACAAGAAGTGAAAGTCAAAGAGAACTATCTAAGTGAATAATAGAATGGAAATGAAAGAGAAAACTGCTTATAAAAAAAATTGAGAAATTTAAGATTTCAATATACTGGAACCAAGCAGCATTGTGCCTCTCATATAATGTAGTACTGCTGTTTCTGTTCTTCCTGATTCAGTTCTTATTTCATGCAAAGCATTTTTGGAGGAAAAAAAACATGCAAGTTGCAAAGCGTGTGTGTGTGTGTGTATATTCTCCATATTTTAGGCTGGAAAGGGTTATTGTTGGGAAAGACAGATGTATGCCAACTCTGAGAATTATGGGGCTCTGATATAGAATTGCATTTATTCTCACTGTACAGGTTTGCATGAAAGACTGCTATAGAACAATGCTACAGTTATACTCTTATATCAGAAAGGTGAGCTGTGCTCTGAAAGAGAAACAGAGAAGCCCTGTGATAGAGATCACGGTTTATAATAATCTGGGTTCCCAATTAAAAATCCCTCTTATTTTCTTCTATCAAGCTCCTGTTCCATAAGTTATTCTCCATTGACAAAGACAAGTTGAGGAGCATACAGAACAAATGGAAAACGACAAATCTTTGGTGCAAGTAATGAAGTAGAGTTGTGTTGTTCTGCTCAATGTTGAGTTGAAATCCCATGCATACTCAGCCTACTCGGTTGCCACCATCTCCATGAAGGCAGCCACAGGGTAGAAAATAGAGAAGATATGGTTGCATGGAGAAACACCTGCAGATACACTAAAAAGTAGGCTGGTGCTCTGAGTAGCCAGGCTCTGGGAATCAGGGTTGACTGGTACTGACTGTGATTGGTTGGAGGCTGGGAATTTCCAAATTTAATTATTCACCTAATAGTAGGAGACTCACCTAACAGTAGGAGACTCACCTAACAGTAGGATGGTGTTAAATCAAATCTTTGTGACAGCTCAGTTTCTGTATCCTCTGCATCTTGCTTCAGGCTGTGAAAGCCTATTTAGTCACTTCTTGACTACAACTGATGCTAAGTACATTGCCCTTGAATGTCAGTGGCTAAAATCTTTGTTTCAGTTGAACTTTGATTGCTAAAAGACAATGGCTTTGTCTAATGGGTTTTATAGCAGCTGCTGGTTCTCTCTCTCTCACTGGAGACACTTATTATTGCAGTCTTAGATTGCCACCATGGCCAAATCAAGCATCCCCTTACATACAGAAGCCATGTACTTCATTGACTTGCATGAAGATTGGATTTCTCTTAACTACAGGCTGAGGTGACCACATGGATTTCAGGTATTTAATTTTATTAAAAATTATCCAAAAGCAAAACTATCTTTCAGCATGCACAGCCAATGTGCAAATAATAACTGGATAGAAGACATTTAGCACTGTTAATAATATAATCAACATCATTAAACATCAGTATCCCATGTAATCCTGTTAGAAGATTGGGACACAAATGCAATGGGTGGGATATGGGCTCAAAGAGATGTACCAAAGATGGTACAAAATTGACAAGACTTGAACTAGCCCAAAAGACAACAAAACCTCTGATACAGAATCAGAAGCAAATTCCTTGCAGTGATTATCAGACTCTATCAAAATATTAGAATTCATAATGTAAACTAACATATTGGAAAACAAAGTAATCTGAATGCAGATCCCAGCCTAAAAAATCTCCCTCAGTCTTCCAGGTGTTCTTCCTCTTTTCTCTTCTCAGATCATCTGCTTCCTTTCACTTGTTCCATATCTTGAGACAAAGATTTTTGCCCAGAAGAGGCTAGGTGAGGCTTTCACTTTGATCTTATCTGGACAAATCAGGACTTCTCTTGTTGGCTACACACATGTTCCTACTACTGAATATGTGCTTAGATGATGTTGATCCCAAGAAATTGGCTCCCAATGTTGAAGTGGCTGAATGAATATAGCTGACTTAGAACTAGGTCTTAGATAGCCAAGAGAAGGAGAAGCAGGCTAGATTCAGATGGGAGAAGGTCCAACCCATGATGGAATGCCAGGAAGAGAGAATAAAAGCAGCTAAGTGAGACTCAGTGCAAAGACTGGGTATTTTCATGGCAGTGGAGAAAGATGATTTGGTCTGATACATATTAGCTTTAGAAATACAGTATACTGTTCCTTTAAGGGACCACTCAGTCTGTTGATGAGAAGATGACTGCTAATTCTGGGCTGGTCTTCCTACGTGACATTGCAGGATTTATTCCCATAAAAATCAATAAGCTTAGTGTGGGTTAATGTTAACATTGTACCCATGTTATACTAGTGTCTGCACATTTTCTCCTAACGGTGTAAGTAAAAATTGTAAAATGTTCTCCACTAGAGGTGGAATTTCTTTTTTTCTTGGATGTCCCAGGAAAAAGGGAATTGCTCTTAGACTTCCCCTTTGGTGGAAGGTTTGGTAAAAGGCTTTAAAAAAATTATTAAAGGAGTTTTTACAAAATAAAAACAATACAAATTTAAAGAAAAAAGAAAGGAAAGAAAAGTGATGAGTAAATAAGAACAGAAAGAAAAAAAAAAGAAAGAAGATCTAAAGAAGAGGCTTCCAATCTTCTTTACAGCAGTTATAAATGCATTTATATTTTATCCTCTCTCTCTAAAGTTACATCATGGACCCCTTCTTTCCATATTCTACCCTTTCTAATCATCAAACCCATAAATCAGAAGGTTTGATAACAGGCTTGACGGGCATCAATCCTATAAAGCTGGCAGAGGGGAGAATACCTTTGGGGGGAATCAGCTCCTAAATTCAGGATTAGCTTCAGAGTTACAACAAAGGCTACATAGATATAAGAGGATTGGCTAAAGAAACCTCTAAATAAATAAATGTATTTATTTTATAAATAAGTTTCCAGACCTTTTGGTATAACAATTCCCAACATTCCCAGCTAGCATGGAGTCAGAATTATTTCATGGATAGCTGCTACAGCAAGGCTGAGCTAATTCACAGTGTTTGTATGAGCAAGCTTCACCGTTCAGATCTCTCCTAGGTAGTAGAACTGTCCTTTCGCATATTAAATGCAACAGGTGTGTTACACCAAATTCAGACACCAAATTCAAGTTCACTTAAATCAACAAAAGAAACTTCATTATGTTGTTGCATGACAGTAATGACACAAACCCCTTAGGGCAGGATTTCTCAACCTTAGCAACTTTCACATGTGTGGACTTCAACTCCCAGAATTCCCCAGCCAACATGAGAAACTCTGCCTTAGCACAAGCAAGGGACTTCACATTCTCTTCGTTTTATTGTCCTGTTGTCTGACCTCCTCAATGTACCTGCCAAATGACATCCCTTGACAGTTGAAAAACAACTGCAGTTACAGTATTGATTCTCCACCACCCCGACAATATTGACACAATGCGGCACTCTCTTACTCGGGCTGTTCAACTAATTGTGAGACAATCCTTCCATGTTCAGAAGACACTTCAGAAAACGCTGACAGCCATTGCTGACAGGAATATCATTACTCACTCCTGCAGAGAAGCAGTTTATTCATACACCTGCAGAAAGAACAATGCTGACCCCTGTTTCACTTCCCATCCTGGCTACAAAATGTATGGCCTAGAAGAATATTGGGACTGAGAGTAACTAATCTGGTTAAGACCAGAAGATATGAATTTCCCCCCTTTCGGCCCCTCTGATACAAGCATAGCAATGTTATTTTCAACATTCTAACCAGTGACAATTATTCCATCCATCCATCCATCCATCCATCCATCCATCCATCCATCCATCCATCTATCCATCCATTTATCTCTCTCTCTCTCTCTATCTTAAGGTGGCAAATATGCCTAATACTCCTGCCTCTTATTTTCCCCACAACCACAACCTTATGAGGTTGGTTGGGCTCAGAGAGAATGACTGGACCAAAGTTACCCAGCCAGCTTTCATACCTAAGGGAGGCCTAGAACTCACAGTCTCCTGGTTTCTAGGCCACTACACCAAACTGGCAATAATAGTAATAATAATAACAATAACTTGATAGATGGAGTCAAAACAACTGGCTGACTGGGCAACCAAAAATACCTGGCTACTTCAGATGGGGAGGCATTTGCTCTGGCTGTGTGGGACGAAGGCCAGCCTTTGGAGGTTGAGAGTAATCAAACCCCCGAGGCTACTCCACTTGGCAATAATCAAGAACTGCATGTAAGGAAGAACAAAGGCATCTTTCATGCCTTCTCACTTGGCAAGGGCATTCCCAGCCTTGATTGGCAGAGGCCCTAGCCAATCACATAGCAACAACTTCAACTGTTCTACCTAGGCTGGGTTGTTCTCCTGGGCTAGGGTGGGGGCTGATCCCCTTTAGTTATTTTTTAGCTGTTTGGCTTTTGGTCAGCTTTTTTCCCCCACCCCCTAGGTTTTGTTTTCTTTTAATTTTTATTGGTGAGCTGCCTGGAGTTGTTATGGACCCGGGAGGGGAGGGGTAGAAATTGAAATAATAAATACATGGACTCCATGGGCCTGAATCGCTTTGAACCTGGTCTGGGTGATGACATACCCACAATGCTTAGAAGTCTGGACCATAATCTCATCTACTGCTTTGGACATTGGCTTCTGGAACTTGTGCAGATAAGCTTACACTTTTATCTGAGACTTTGGGGGAGCACACACATGCTTGCACTTGTGCCCTGCCTGCCACTGTTTCAAACTCAGAACTAACTGCTGTATATGTGTGTGTTTGGCCTGGAATGGGACAATACAATTTCTAGCCTACCTTAGTCCACCACCATTAAAGCTAGTGGTAGAAAATGACATTAAAAAGATGTCTTGGGGATTTGAACTGGTTTTCTGGTAACTTCTTGGACACATCTGTTATTGTTTTCTTGGCAACAAAACAGAAGTGAGTTGATACTACCTTCTTCTCAGTCTAGATTTTGACTTGCTTGATTTTGACTTACCATGTTGTGCAAATCTTGCAAACTCCCGTTTATAGTGCAGCATGATGCATAAATCTAGCCAACTGGAGTTGATTCAGTAAACTACAATTAAACTAGGGATTAAAATAATGTGCAACTTCACTCTACATTTAGGTTTTGTTGAATACCCTGACTGAATTAATGCTTCCTAGTCTCTACTCTCAGCAATCCACAATAAAGAACTCCCTCAACTACTACTAAATAAAGTATGTAGAAAATTTGGATCACCCTGTCAACCATAATGCCACCAAGGAGAAGGTATAAGGTTATAATGTCAAGGACAAGTTATAAGGTAATGGAATTTCATTAAACAACTAGGCAAAAGGCATCTTTTTATTCTGTACAATTGATCTTCCCCCTCCCCCATGACATTAATTATTATTTCCTACAAGGCACATTATGTTAATATTTCAAGTATTAAACAGCCTCTAGAGCTTCTAGCCACTAATCACAAATGTCAGTCCTACGGAAAGTGTGCTATGATCTTTGTAGTGGCCAAGTTATTGATGGTGGCTCCCTGCTTTATGCCCTTGAAGCAATTTATGATCAGCAGGTGTTAGTTGGTTGTAAATCTACCCACCTGTTCCCCTTGCTCCCTTAGCTTTTATACTTAGCTGTTTCTGGTTGTAGGGGTGCATTCTGCTGAACAGATGGACACAGCTTGCAATTAAAGTTGGGGAGGTAGGCTATGGAGAGCGTTTCTCAGTCATGGCCTGTGGTTCACAATGATATCACAGATAATCCATTAAAGGTTGAATGGAGATCCCTTTATCTCTTGGCCTTTGGATTGCATAAAAAAGCCATCCCTTCAAGGCACTGATGTTAAATCCTCATAGAGAGGGGAATGAGACAAACAGCTTCAATTAGGTTCCCACAGGGTCTACCTGGAAAAACAATTGTTTCTTTGTAAGCTTCAGTTGCTAACTCACACTGGAGTTCCACCACTAATGTAAGGTTACTCTGCATGAAAATTACAGAAGGTGGCTGCAAAACAATTGCTTTAATTTAAAGCCACTATAGCACATTCCTTATTTGTGATAGACTGTGTGGAATTGAGTATTATTTTTTAGTGCTCAAAGTGAAACTGAGCTAATCTAAAAATCTGGCTCTAGGGGACACATTCTAATGCCACAGATATGATTGTAATTCTCACTGACTTCACTAGGACAGCTATTTTGCCCAAAGGATAAATTACCATTTTTAAAAGAGCACATGATTACTGTGCAGAGAAATTATATATTCAAGAAATGCTGAACACATTAGCAATTGAAATTTGGGCTGTAACAGTAAAAATCTACGTAGAGAATGAAAAGAGTATTGCATGTGTGCTTATGCACACACTCACAAGCCCACTGGTCATACTGATTTGGAAAATGATAGATCATTAACTCTTGTTTAAAAACTCTAGAGTGGTTGTTAATGTTTTAAAAGACTATGCAAATGTAGAGTATGTTCATTGCTGGAAGGGTGGTATAAAATAATGAATTACGGTGATGCTAAAGCCCAGCAAAGAACAACATTAGTAGTAGAAGTTATAAAATTCCCGCACTGACCTAGTGGCCCTTCAGTGTAATCCCTTATCAACCTAGGTTAAAGTTCCAATCAAATCATCTGGATTGATGAAAAGTTCCTCCAACTTTTTCTGCACAGATCATCAAGGCACCTCAGCTGTAAGGGATAAGTATATTCCAATAACAAGCATTTGTTGTGTAAGTGGAAATTGTGTAATAGTGTTGTGTTTGAGCAGAGCTAATCTACATTCTTTGCAAGTGCAGTCATTTACACTAAAGGGTTTAGGACATGTTTGTAGCAAATATAGATTTTAGTTGACAGTTTAATGATACTGTGGATTAGAATGCACGCACTGCTAGTAATTGATCTGCCCAGGTTGTGCTGTCAGGAAAATGTTGTCTCCATTGTCCATTGAATCAAGCAGCATAAAATCTCTTCTTCTAAAGGAGGAGAAGACAGTCTTTATCCTTTGGTCCAGAGATGCTCCCACTCCTAATTTATGGCCCCCAGCACAGCCCCAGACTCTTCATCTGAAATTCAGGGGCAAAACAACTGATACTCAGCAGTGTTTGTTTCACATTTTTCCAGCAATAAAAAGATGCAAAAGAGATGTGTGAAGCCCTACCAGGTTTCATAAAGTTATTTTGCAAAAAAAACAAAAACAAAAAAAAAACCTCTAGAAAGCAAAATTGTCACCTCCAGTGCCATTGTGGAAGTGCCACTATCAGAAGGTACCCGCCCCCCCAGCTAAAGTAAAATAATCCCAATATACTGACCCCAACTGCAAAATTTTCCCTGACTTTGTTCTATAGACACATATATACTAATAAACCCATTTAAACAATACACTGTTCTCTGTATTAAAAATCAATGGGACATAGGGGACTAGCTCATAATTGCAGGAGGAGACAACTTTTTCTTGGCTGGGGCTACGTGTAATAATTTTTGGGAAGTTGACAAAGTGGGGAAACTCATATCATGGACATGGGGAGTTCACAGAGTCTTCTTACATGCTTGTGCCTGATTTCGGATCCCCATTGAAATCAAAACCCTGAATAAGCAGAGCTTCTGCTGGGGAGAAAGGTCCAGTTACACCAAGTGGACAGCATTGTGCTAATTATCATTGTCATGTGTTAATTCACCACCCAAAATTGCAAGGCAGAAACATTAATTCTCAGAAGAGAAACCTTTGATGGTTGACCTTTTATGCAACTGGCATGGGGATCTGAGTAATGGTTGTTCAACTTTACACAGTCAACCCTATTTGAAAAGCTGTTCCAAATCCCACTGAAACACCAAGGACCTGAATGAGAGGGTGATCTGGCTGTGCTCACTGATCACCAGGATTGACTTGGCTGATTTAGGGGGATATCCATTTTGTTGCACATCATTTTGTATGCTTCCCTCCAAAACATTCCATGCTTGGTAGGACAGGTATGAGTGCACTATTTTTCAATCCAAGGTATATGATAATTGCTGTTTCCTGCTAGAACTTTCTGAAAAGCTCCGGGTCCATCTGTAAAATCGGCAGCCATAAGTAAAACAATTACCTGGAAGAGCTGTATTAACTTAAGCAGAGTACTGAAAGAGTACTCAGTAATTAAATAGCTGAACATCCCATTAAATAAAATATATGAAGTAAAAGCTACACCTATTAAAAAATACATACGGATGGAAAGGCTTCATTTCTATCTAAACTACAATTTTAGGACAGAGACAGAAGAACAGGGAGTACCCTAGTTTCTCTTATGTACAGAGATTCATTTAACTAAGAGTAGGCCAAGTCAGAAATAGGAACAGTGTATGAACTTTCCCTCAACTATCTCATGACATTTGCACTAGTGAGTACAAAAGGTTCATTAGTGCACAGAACGATGAAGTTTCCAACATCAATATTCTTTCGTAAGGCCCTAAAGACACGGTTTTGTCAGCAGGCCTGGGGATCCCAGGTCAATACGGAGCCCATCAAATGGCTAGGGTAAATGTGCTCTTGTCGCCAGGGGGGTGGGGGGTGGGTGTAATGGGTTTTTGTATTGGGGATTTTTATATCTAGAAGCTGCCCAGAGTCACAGTGAGTGGGTTGGTGTCAGGCCTAGTCCAAGGAACTCCAAGAGACAATGCCAATTCAATCCAACTATGTTTATTAGCTACAACCTCTAACAAGAATCTTCCCAGACTAAAACTCCAGTTCCCAAAGTCCTCCAGCCACAACAGTGTGAATTCCTCAGGGAGGTGCCAGTCTCATCCTCTTGATCCTCCCATGCGGTTCTGGTGAGCTAAGAAAATGTTTATCTGCCTGAGCTTGGCCTTCATAATTCCATTCCATCACAGTTGGGCACCATTTAAATTGCTTAAGTAACAAATAAATAAATAAAATAAACATGTCTAGGCATATGAATCACCATATGGAATTTTTATGCAAACGCTGTCCTCTTTTTCTGGAGATCAACTCCTTCCCAGTGACACATAAATGGCCACCTTATACTGGTACAAACATTTTTCTAAAAATTATCTCTGTATTGTGTCATGTATGTATAAGGTAGGGTCTTCAGTTAAATCATGTTGCTGAGTTCAAAGTTTCAAGAGAGCAACATGGCATATCCAATAATGTCAGCCCAGTCTTTTAGAAAGTAAAAAATGTTCTGAAATAGTTTTTTTCTATTATCAAAATAAAGCTATGCCTAGACAAGAAATAAAAGCATGACAGGATGCATTGAAGAGATTTTTTATAACCTATATTCAGAAATGGGGCTGTAGCAGGATGTCCACATGGCAAGTTAAAAATATCAAAATGGTGGGTGTGACTGGGTGATCCAACCTCTGTCCCCTTTTAACATGCATTGCATGCCCCACATGGACCTAAAATGGGGCAGGGCTTCAATAGCCTGGTTGCACCTGCCATTTTGACGTCATTGACCCTCCACTGAAGATCCAGCTGGCTAGTGGAGTTTAACAACTGTACATGTATAAAAAATGGAGAACTACGGGATTTGACCCCAAATACTCATAAACTTCATTTAGTTGTCTGGGGAATAGCAGCTTCAAAAATCCATCATCCATCCTTCCTTCCTTCCTTCCTTCCTTCCTTCCTGGATGTGTATCATACTCAAGGGAACTTCCCTTGAGTATCCCATTATACTCAAGGGAACTTACATCAAATAAAAAATATATACAATATAAAATGTTTTGGCTATGAAGGGGCTATAACAAGAATCTAGTTTCAATCTGGTTTAGGATTATTCATTCATTTACCTTGGTTCCAAGGAATATACTTATCTTCACGCACTGATGGTGCTGATGAAAGAGCTTTGGGCCAGTCATTCTCCATCAACCTAAACAATCATATGAAGCTTGCCGTGGGGACGATTAAAGAATGTAGTGATCCACGGGCACCACTTTGAGTTACTTGGTGGAATGGTGGGATATACATGAGCGAATTAGTTACACCACAGCAAAACTGGTGTTGTAGATTTGATGGGTAGAGTTTTGTTTTATGCATCCTTTATAAACATCATGAGGCTGCCTTGAACATTAATAGTTTCATTAATAAAACATTGATAGAAAACAGAGCTAATTTTTTTTATTGGTTCTTTTCATCACACTTTGATTTTTATTACTAAGGGTAGCTTTGTGTTGGCTAAAACTGATATACAAAATATAAAAAAATATGAAGGGCATTAGGTTGGCTCCCTCTGCTCTGAAGTAATCAATTACACACAGTAATGGAACTTGAAAACCTCACTACTGCCACATTCAATAACTAGTTCAAGGAATGTGGTGGGGTTATCCTGGAGCACCAGCCAATTACCTTGTCAAGTCCACAAAGTCCAAACCCCAATTTAGAAGAATTCTCGTGAAACCAGGCCTGGTTCAGATAAATGCTCCTTTATTGGTTGGTACATGCAGCTTGAAGCAAAGCATTGCTAAAACTAAAGCCTGTGTAAATTTCCTTCTACTTTCCCACCGCACCCCCCCTTACTACATTGGCGCCAAACTCCTTTCTCATAGAATGGTGGCCTTGTACATTCCTCCCATTGATAACACAGTTCTTCCCAGCCTTCAGACTACCACCGGTTTTGTCTGCATTCAGGTCTTGCTGTAAATTCCCATATCAGTGTGAGCGCCTCTCCATCTCATAGCAATAACCCAAGCACAACTATAACATCCCCCCCAGGTACAAATGGCAGAATCAAATCAAGCAAACACCCATTGACTGCTATAGCTTTTTTAAATTGACATTTGATTGATGCAGGTTCTGACATACCTCATTGCCATATCTCTGAAAATGCCTGTCTCCATGATACCCTGCCTTCCACTTTAAGGGACTGAGAAAGGAACTCAAAGGAGACCTGGAAGGAAGGCTGTCATCACTGAAAGTGCAACTACCAACCATTGTGTATAAATGAAATGAAAATGAGAAACAGTCTCAGGAATTCTTCCCCTTCATCCTCATCTATCTGTCTCTTTTGAACTACCAATTCCAACAAGTTTTAAGATGGCTGACGGTATCTTCTAGTGGCTGGTTGAGGCAGGAAGGACAAAATGAAAACAAAGAAATTTCATTATTAACTGGAGAAGAAATTGGTCACACTTTTTAAATCATATCTAGCCTCCAGAGAAAGAGAATACTTATTCGTACAATTTTGTATATGTCTGCTTATTAGTTAGCCTGCTCCATTGATTTCAATGAGATTTACTCCCAAGTAAGGGGCACAGATTTTCAAAATCTAAGAGTTTAGTTTCATCTCTTTACATTATTAATTTTATTTCTGGCTTCTATGACCAGTTCTCTGTCCCACGTCTTTTACTCTAATCTTTCAATTAAATATCTAGTCTGTTGCAAGTCTTCATTAACTAGTTCCAGTAATCTCAGTATTAGATTACTTTAGCCCCTTATCCAAGGAGAAATGGCAGGATTTAAGCTGATAGCTAGTTACATCATATAGACCATTGTTTCTCAACCTTGGCCACTTTAAGATATGTGGACTTCAACTCCCAGAATTCTGGGAGTTGAAGTCCACATATCTTAAAGTGGCCAAGGTTGAGAAACATTGATATAGACAAAATTCAAATTCAATTTATTTCCTTCCTCAACACAAGTTAAATAAGAACATCCATGGCAGTTTGGAGGATTGCCAAGTTGTAAGTAACTTCAGGGACTTTGAAAAAAGATATCCTGTGGTTTTCAAAAGTGCTTTTGTTACGTTAGTGTCTACTTTAGCTTTCAAGGGACAAATATTTTATTTTATAATTTCTAGGGGCATTCTTTTTTCTTTTTTTTTTAAGAAAGTCCACTATTATTTATTGACACAGTGAGATATATTTGAGAGAAAAGAGGAGAATTGGGAATGAGAAGCTGGTTGGGAGTGATCACTTAAGTCATAACCAGCAGGCAGAGTTATGGGGGGTTGCAGGGAAAAGAGAGCAGGTCATAGGTTGGCTCTGCTTCCTTCTAGATTATCAAGATAACAGAGTTGGTGGTCCTGCATTAAAAGTCCTGCTGCCCAGTGTTAAGACAGTTGCTGATATGAAAGTACTGATCCACTGTATATAAGGAAGAATGGATTAAAAAGAAGGGGGGAGTGGAAATCCATCTCTTTTAACTGTCTATTGGAATTGTAGGGCAAGAAATTAAAGAAGCTGTGGTTTATAGGAATTCCACCTTGCTGGCCAGATGCTTTATTTGCCAATTTTGAGTGTTTGCTGCTCTATTTTTAATGGCTGGAACAGTTCAGGCTTATTATTATTGTTGTTGGTTGCATAGTCAGCCAGATGTTAGGAGGATAAAAATGCCAAATCCAGTCTATCAAGTCCTTCCCAAGGACCTGGGCAGATGTTGTTGTTTGATGGTGTTAAAGGTGTCGTCGCAGGATGTAAGCTGTTCCAAGTAAAGCTGTCTTTTGCAATTGATTGAGGGTGATTTTGTCAGTGCCGATGGTCTTCAAGTGGTGCTCCAGATGTTTTGAGATTGCACCCAAGGTGCCTATTAATGTTGGTACTATCTTTGCTTTCTTTTGCCACAGTTGTTCTATTTCTATTTGCTGGTCTTTGTATTTTATGATTTTTTCCAGTTCTTTCTCTTCTATTCTGCTGTCTCCAGGTATTGCAATGTCCACTATCCAGACTTTTTTTGTCTTTCTTATCAACAATTATGAAGTCTGGGGTGTTGTGTGGCAGGTGCTTGTCTGTTTGAATTCTAAGGTCCCAGAGCACTTTAGCTTCTTCATTTTCTATTACTTTGTTTTGTGGTTCCAGGCAAATGGTATTTCCTGCAGAAATTCCAATGCACCATTGTTGCTACTTTGTCATGCTGTTGTTTGTAGTCAGTCTGCGATCTTCTTGCAGCAGCTAAATAGGTGGTCCACTGTTTCTTCAGCTTCTTTGGAGAGGTGGCATTGTTACTGTTATTGTTGTTATTATTCTATCTTGCTTCCTAATAGTGTATCTTCCTTAGCTAATCAGGGTGAGCTCAAGCAAGGTGTCTACAACTGAGGCTGCCTATTTAGGAACAGCTCAGATTCAAAGTCTACCATGATGACCGTGGAACTCAGTGGTTTTGTTCCAATTGGCATTTTGCCTGATTAGGCTTGATTTGGGTGGATCTTGTGATGTGAAGATTGACAGAGGTCCATGTGATTCCATTGTCCTGGAGAGGTAACTCTTTGGTACTGTTCCATTTCCTGATCACTCCCTGGTAAGCTTTAGATAGGCAGCCAGTACAAACCTCTACAAGATAGAGGACTGGTTGAAATGGTTTGATGTAGCCAGATGTGCAAATGGGGTACCTTGGCTGTTGTAACACTGACTAACAAGTGGAATGCACAGATTGCCTGAGCAGGTGAAACTCTCACTAAGTACCCTTGGTTTTATTAGGGAGCTGAGACCAATGAAGCAGATGGAATGCAAGTGATGGAACTCTCGGGATGGATCGGGATAGGAGGTGAAATGAGACCCATCTCAGTGCCAATCTACTTTAAAGCAATGAAGAGTGGTTTTTCTGCCTCCATTGCAGCAGCACAGAAGAGACTGCCTTAACTACTGTGTGGCCCCTCCTTTACCCAGGTCTTTGGGGTGGGTAAACTAAATTATATTCAGCTTTTTCATTTGTAGATCTTAAGGATCAACACAGAGTATAGGAGATGAGAGTTACCACACTTTTATTTCATCTGCAGGTAATTAAATAATCCACAACTGAACTGCCCCTGAATCAAGAAAGTATATAATTTCCTTCTAGCAGGTGGGATATGTTCCTTCCTCTCTAAAGAAAACGGTGATAAATTGTGTATTGAAGAAACACTTGGTGGGGTTCTGTATCAGTCCCAAAATTTCAGCTTCCAGAAAAGATGATGGCCTCACAGATAAAGATGCTTCTGAATAATACTAATTATCTGCATCTGTTATTATCCTTTCAGCTTGGATATGCAATTGCAAGTACTGTAATCACCTTGGTGAATAATCTTCCCCAAAAATAGGATGAAGGTTCTCTTGAACTTCTTGATGGCATTTTTTACCATCAACCATGCCCTTTTTTTTTGGACTATCTGCTGGCATTGGGACTGGGATCACTGTTTTGCAGAGGTTCTGGTAACTATTAGGTTATGTCTAGAAGACATCCAGAAAGTCTTATTAGGAAGCTATTATTCTATATTTAGGCCGTTAATGTATGATGTCCCACAAAGGTCTATCTCATTTCCTGGGCTGTTCAACATGTAAATGTAGCTAATCTGTAAAGACACAGCTGTTTTGCCAAACTTTTAATTATTAATTAATCTTAATCTTAGTCTTATGTTTTAAACTTTTAGATTCCTTTTTTTAAATGTTAGGTTTTTTGAATACTCATTAGCATAGCAAGACCAAATATAAATAGAATACATTATTTGTATTTCTGTTTAAATAGCCCTAGATTTAATTAAATTAATTAAATAGACCTAGATTTCCTCCTATTTATATAAATTAAGATATTCTCATTTTATCCCTTTTCATCCAATCTTGGGCGGGGGGGGGGAGATTTAGATTTAAGTCATTGTATCAAGTTCTTTGTATTCCTTTGTATTCGTATATTCATTTATTTATTTTTTAATAATGTATTTCTCCATCAACACTACAGTTATATTAATTGTTCTTTTTAATTTTCATATTCATAAATTCAGTAATGAGTTACCTTAGACACAAAGCCTTTTAAAAAGGGACATGCAAAATAGTAAATAATAGTATTACCAACACATGCCTGACTATATTACAATATTTGATCCTTATTGCCTCTGATTGACGACTGTGGATATATAATTAGAAACTAGAACATTGAAGTATAATATTCTCTTTGTGAAAATGTCTTCCATTCATTAATGGAGAAAATATTTATGTCTATCTATCCCTCTGGAATATATTGTGGTTGTATTTATTGTTAATCCTTACTAAAAATGATTTCTTTCAAGCAATCATTTGAAGGTTCATTTTGGATGTTTAAAACTCCAAAGTTAAAAGAAGGACAGAGTAATATCTTTAGGATTGATTTTTAACCTTCACCTTATTTTTTAAATATAATAAGAAGCTTTTTGGACCACAAAAGGAAAAACACTTTCTTCATGTCTTCTCTCTCATTGCATTTTCAGTTCATAGAAATGATTAAACGCCAATTCCCAATGGTCTGGTTTACGTACATTAAAGATACTGAAGCAGAACTATTGATATTCTCTCATAAAAATGAAAAGGCATTTGCAAAAGGTTAGGGAAGTTTCACACAGAATACAGAGTGAAACCTGAATAATGGTAATAATGATGTAGGTAACCAACAGAGCTTCCAGAATAATCGAATAGAGCAGTGGCTTTTAAAGGTAATAACATTTATGAATCCAGTGCAATTGTCTGAAGTTACGTAAATGGCAGAGCTCCTCACATTTAATCTCAGCTTTTTCAGAAGTTATACTATATAAATAGCTGGTAGATTTAAGGGGTGAAAGAATGTTATGTAAAATTAAACTGCTGATGTTCTCATTTGACTTTAATAAAGAAGGGGAAAAAGGCAGCAAACATAATATTTTGGTAAAGACCCCTGTATTGGTAGTTTAATTTTTAATAGATTTCCTTATGTTTAGTAATGATAATATTCATTACTGAATATTTATATTGGCATAAATGTCCTAGGAGCTGGAGCTCAGAGACATCTGGGAAAGGAGTTGACTCTATGTAATGAAGAATTTTTGCATATGCCAAAATGGCACCTCTTCTCACTCTTCATTGGCAAAGTGGACCTCCGTCAATGAAGAATGGTTGGTGTTCTATCACCTAAAAGATCTCAGCAGCTTCTCTGCTGACCGTACTAAGCATAAACTCAACATGGTTAGAATAGACTTTGGATACACTGGATTGAAAATATTCTGTCCTCCCTCAGCTATCCTAGTTGGAGCTGGAGTAACTAATACACTAGATTAAATGGGAAGAGTCAGTTTTAAAGGATATTCAGATGGTTCAGATGAAATAAATGCACAAATAAACAATGAATTCATTTCTATCAATGGGATAGAATTAAATGAAATGATACATTGTGCTGAATCACCCTCCAGGTTCTTTCTTGACCTATATATATACCAAAATCAAGGGCAAGACTAATAAAGGAAAAGGGAGGAATTTTCCTAGAGGCTTGCATGTCATCTCGCAGGTTGTGGTCAAAAGAGTCCAGATTGCAGCCAAGAAAAAAAACAAATGGAGTTTTGATCACACAGTTGTGGCTACCATCTTGACTTTTTTTTACCGTATCTTGTGGACATCCCTGCATGCCATTATGGAGCTTTCTAAAACAACAACAACAATATAATGATCATATTGATCCAAATGAAGGAAAATACAAGATCCATTTTTGGAGTTTTGCTAGAATTAATTAAAATGCCATAAAAATAATGTACAAGCTTGGGGCTTTTCTGACCTCTTTGTGAGGTGGGATAAAAAGGAAAGGTGGAGGAAAAAGTAAACAAACAAAACTCCAAATTTGGCCAGGTGATACAACGATGAGGTTTAAAGCTTCCAAGGAATTTGCAAGGTTGTAAGATAGAGAAGGTCTTGTGGGTCTTGTACCTAAAAGAGCTTTTGATACAGTTCCAAGGACTCTGGAGATCAAACAATATGGTTGAAACTGATTCATCAAATCAAATCTTTATTATGGTCACAGACTAGCATACTGAAACTGATTGCTGTATGATGGCTAAAGAGATGTCCTCACTAAAATCATTAGGTTGCTTTAATGTGTTTCTGCTTTAGAAATAAAGGGAAACAGTACTGTTTTTCAAAAATCATTGTGTTTTCACCCCCATCTTTAAAAAATGTATTTATAGTTTTGCATCGATTGTACGTATTCACTGGCTATTATCAGTTCTCCAGCTTACTAAAATCTTGGCCTTTGGGTCAAGAAAAGTATACAGAATATATGAAAACCATTGTTTATTGACCTGTATTCTCTATAATCAACACATACTATATATACCTTACGGATATCATGCAAATCCTTGGCAATTGTTTTAGTTTCTGCATCATTTCAATCATGATACACATTTTTAATCAATGGTCTGTTTGGTGGACCAAGAATTGCAACATTGATTTGTGAACAAAACAAAATAAAAATCAGTTCCCCTACCCCAACTTCTCACTGCTCAGTCTTTAAAGAAACACTGAGATATTCTAGGCTACTGAATACCCTGTTTGGCATTCAACCTTTGAGAGGGATTCTTGAGTTCTGAATATTATGTTGTCATGCTTATAAAGGCTGAAAGAAGATAAATTGCATTTACTTTTAACTATCAGGAATAATATCACACTATAATGGATATTGGGAGAGCCAGTTTGGTGTAGTGGTTAAGACACCAGGCTAGAAACTGAGGGACCTTGGGCCAGTCACTCTCCCTCAGCCCCAGGAAGAAGGCAATGAAAACCACTTCTAAAATCTTGTCAAGAAAACTGCAGGGACTAGTCCAAAAACTGACTTGAAGGAATGTGCACACACACACACACACACACACACACACAATGGATATTGGGATTTTCCTGAAATCACAGATCTTGCTCGAACAGTTACAAGGAGAGGGTATGCCCAGCTTTGGTTGGGAGATTTTTTTGAACCAGGAGGCTCAAGAAACAGTGACTCGGGCATGTCATTTTGTAGTCTTATTGTTTACATAACACTCCGGGTCCCCTCAGTGAAACAATGTCATCTTATGGGACCCAGGAGGCATGCTTTCTCGGTGATGGATCCTGCCCTTTGGAGAGATCTTCCCCTCAATGTACGGTTGGCTGCCACCCAGAGAGCCTTTTGAAAGGCAGTTCATACCTGGCTCTTTCACCGGGCTTTTGGGTCAAGTTGAGCAGAATTTCCAATTTGAGTAGTTACAGTATATTTCAGTTCTCATTGCCATTTTATTGTCTTAGTAGGTTTTAATGCTATGTCCTATTTTCTTTTGTACTGAGTTGGCTGATGATTTTTTCTTTTCTTTTTTGTACGCTGCCCAGAATCACATTGCCTGAGTTGGGCAGCAATACAAATGCTATAAAGGGGATGCCCTTGAAGATGACTTGGAAGCTGCAGCTGGTGCAACATGAGGCTGCTCACCTATTGACTGGTTCTAACCAGGTTAATAGAATAACACCAAACCTGCAGGAGCTTCTTAAGTTACTAGTAGGCTTTTGGGCCCAGTTTGAGGTCCTAGTGATTACCGTATTTTTCCGACTATAAGACAATACTTTTTTCTAAAATCCTTATGCTAAAAATTGAAGGGCGTCTTATTCAAGGAAGTCAGCCGAGGAGAGAACCGCACGGTTGCAAAACTGCCCATACTTTGTCTCTGCAAAGAGGCTTCCTCCTATTGCTAGCCTCCAATCACGAGTGAAATAGCTTGAGTCTGCAAACAGATTCCTCCAATCACAAGCCTTATGTAACTGACATCAGCTGATGCTGAACAAACCAATTAGAGGAAGTCTGTTTGCAGAGACAAGCTATAGTTTCACTCGTGATTGAATGTAATCAGTTATGCAAAAGAGCATGGAAATAGAGCTGCAGGGAAATGGTTTGGACCTCCTCCCATCGAGTGTATCAGGTAAATGTTAACTAATTACTAAATAAAAATGTACTATCTTTAAAATATTGATTTCTTAATTTAGGTTGGAAAAGTGGGGGGCATCTTGTACATGAGGGCGTCTTGTTGACAGAAAAATACGGTACCTATCAATTCCTGTATGGCTTGCTCCTTGTTACCTTCTTGTCCATCTGCTCCAGATGGAGTCTGCTCGCCCAACACAATCTAATCAGGAGTCATGGACTAGTCAGAAGGGAGAGACATGGGTATCCACTCCCCAAAAGATTAAGGGAGTAGCAGTCTATATGATGACCCCTCAGCAGCAGCCCTTCCCCTCGTAAGTACCCAGCCCCTGAGTTCCCACCCTTTTGTTATTCAGATAGAAGGTGAAAACTATATTCTTTCACACAACATTCAGAATGGAGGATCTTCAACAGTGGACAGGAGATGTGGTAGTTTATTTTGATTATGTTTTATATTTCTATCCCTTTATGATTCTAAACAACCTAGAATCTAGTGGCAGACGCCATATAATTTTTTGTAAATAACTAACTAGCTAACTAGCACCATTATCATATGTATGTATTTCTGCAAATTTTAGAGGTTCTGTTTCCTCCCTGTCCTCACTTCCTCCTTTCTTCCTTCCATTTTTGATTGCAATGGCTTATGGCTAAAGCCGACAGAATTTGTAACAAATTACTGTAAAATGAGGAGATTGCATAATGTTTCTATGATCTGCCACAGAGCAATGCTGACAAAGGACTTCATTTGCAACCCTTATTGTGCTTGAAGTGAATACCATTAGCAGCAAAGATATTTGAGCATGAATATCCCCATATGTTAATTCAATCACCAAAGGCTGAAATTAGGTTTGCATCTATTGTTAAAGGCCAAGGAAACAGCAATTAATTCCTGCCTGCTGAGCCACTGATAGAAAATGAAGGATGGGGTAAAATATTTACAAGAATTATACTCAGTCAAGGGGAGATTGTAGTTATTAACTTCTGACATCATTTTGAATTTCACTGGAATGTGCAACATTGACGATGTTCCTCTGGGGCGGTATTATGAAGCACTTTTGAATTAATAGAGCAATACTTGGATCATACTGTCTTTGATCAAGCAAACATTGTGATTAGTATCCCAATAGCTAACTAAAGATGCATTGAGTCCATGCACTGATATCTTCTGATCCCTGGTACCTTTGAGCTAATTTAACCAATAGATCTCTTTCCTTCAAGCTCATAATGTTAACTATATGTCAGACTGATCTACTTTATTGAGTTGTTGTGTAACTAGAAGTAGAGCAAATAAATCCCATGTGTTAAGATGTACAATACCAGTGGTAAATAAATAAACGTTTCTCAAGTGTGAATCATCATAGACAAATGCTTGCTTTCCACTGGTATTCCAGATGCCAAACATGTGTGGGATATGTGGTAGCATTCCCCACAAAATGACTGCATATTCCAGGTGTCCAAGTTAATTTATATGCAGAAGCAAAGTTTTGCACAATGTAGAGCCTAACTGAATAAAGGTACACTTATTTAAAGAAGTACTTCTTAGGTTTCAACCCTTTGCACATATATCTGGAATTAATAACTAATAAATTATTGGTCGTTTTGCCCATAAATACATAGATTATATCCTCAAGACCACATTGCTTTTCAATAGTACTCCTCAATGTCATGTTGTTTCCTCTATTTCTTAACATCAGCTTCTCTTTACCCAAAGACCAGGGATGAGACAAAGTGGATTTTTTCCCTCTATTTCTCCATCAGCTCCTCAGGCCATCAGCTGTAATTCTAAAGGAGGTCAAAAATATTTCTTTCTTTCATGGTTTCCAGATGTGGAAAGAGCCTCCACAGATAAAGGAGCTCTCCATATTTAGATATCACTTTACAAATACAATGAGAATGACGACAGAGGGCATTGAGCAAATTCCTGATAATCCTTCTCAGGTGTACACCTGAAAATTACAAGAAGGGAATGCAAGAAGATAGGGTACCAGGAACATCTCATAAAAATGGATTGGACCCAGACATGATAATACTTTGACAAGAATTATTTAAAATTAATGGGAATTTAGTCATTGTTAAGTTCCACTGATTTCAAAGGATTTCTCTAAGTATACTATGCGTAGATGCAGTTCAGTGTGATGAATGACATAACATGCAATTTACTCATAGGGAAACACTAAAACATGCTTTTTTTCACTAGCTACAATATAACTGAGTACAGACTTTATCATGTTTTTTTTTCACTGAATGCATAAATGGTTTCAAACACTTTTCACTGTGCTAGAACTGAGTACGACAGGAATGCTGATGTTAGAGGTTCAATACAGACATCAAACTGTCCAAATGGAATTTAGGTTGGGTGAATGGAGGTGGGTGATTGGGGGCATTGGTCTTTCCATTAATGCTCGCTTTGCCTGAACTTCATCAAAATCTTCATCACATCTTAGAAGTTGTTCTGCTCAGCAGAAAATGGAGGACCATCACCCACAGAACCTGCCCATAGAGCTGCAAAACCTAAGGTAAGGTTCATTAAAGCCAGTACATTTCTACCTTTTACACTACCTTCTCTATGTAATAGGAGCATTTTATAATTGCGCTGTGTATTTCTACAGTAACTGATTCGTGAGATGGACAGTTATGGCCTGCTATGATGACAACACTGTTTATTGACTCTATGATCTCAGACATTATGCAAATGTGAATGTTTAAGTAAGTAGCTTCTTAGTTTAAACCTTTGTATCCATCTTAATATTATTAGAATTTGAGAGGCATAAAATAAGAATTATCCAAAGGTTATATACTAATGCACCAAAAGTTAGATCTTCATGCTGGGATTTTAAGTTATTCTAAGCTTTGTGATCATTAAGATTTTTATCTGCTATTTCATTGTTTGGTGATACAGTTGATTCTCCACAGCCCTGAAATGCTAATAGGTTAATAAAGGCTTTAAAAAAGTAAAATAACAAGTATTTACAAGAGTGATACAACCAGGAGGTTCATAATGTGAGTTTTCTCAGCAAAAGTTCTCAAACCATTTTCACTGAGTTATATGATTTAATACTGAGAATGTTTTACAGCAGGAAACCACCATATATTCTCATTCTAAATTTGCTAGTTGACTGAGCAAAGGAAAAGGCTATGATGATAGGAATTGATTGGATGCAAAATATTTACCCCTGAAATACATATATCTAAGATAAATATACCTTTATCAGAAAGAAAGAAAGAAAGAAAGAAAGAAAGAAAGAAAGAAAGAAAGAAAGAAAGAAAGAAAGAAAGAAAGAGATTCCCCATTTCCAGATGTATGCTTTGACTAAAAGACACAGTCACCATTGGCATGGTGGAATTTATCCAGCAAGTTTTCTTTGTGTTAAAAAAAAAATCAGATAATACAGCTACAAATGAGTAAGTAAGCCTATAGCTAACTTTTTATAGTAACTCTATAGGTAACTTTTTATAATAAGCCTATAGCTGCCCTTATTCCTAACTGGTCATGTTTTTGAAGCATAAAGAAGAAAGAAAAGTGTTGATGTCCAGGTGGAAAAGATACAAGATTCCTTTAGATCCTGTTGCATCTCTGAGTTTTCGAGAGAATAAGGTGGGGCAGAGTAGCAATAACAAATATTAACAAATTGTTAACAAATTAATAACTATTGCTAGGAAAACCAAACACACCCAGAATTATGCCTGAAAGAGTTGATTACACATACTTTGTCATCACTTGTAATAAGGTCTTCAGCAGTTGCTACTACTCCTGAATTTTGCATTTTTCTTTGGTTAGATAATATTCAATATGCGCCTTCCTCTTACTCTTTGCCATTCTCCAGCTTCTGTGTCCTACAATACTGTTACCTTTTCTCATCTTCGAGTAAAGTCACCTTTGAATTAAGCTCAATTCCAGAAGAGTTTAGATAAACAGACCCATGCAGTTCTCTTGGCATGAAATTGAGTAATTTGCCATAGCTTTCTTCTGGGGTATTTCTTCATTTCTATGTGTAGCCTGCAGCACTGAATTTCCCATAGGGTTCCCTATCCAAATATATATCAAGGAGTTATCTGCTTAGCTTTCTAGATCAGTTAAGATCATCTAGAGCTGGGAACTAGCTACTCTCTTTTACTTTTAAAGACATGAAAAACATTTCATGAGTAATATGTCCTGATCCTGGAATGTCTAATTTTCATCACAGGACATCCATTCTTACCTTATCAGAAATGGGCCAACACACTCTCAGAAAGAAAGTAAAAGAATTTTCTAGCAGTTTGCTACCACCCAACCACCATTCATCCATTTATCTACAGTAAACGCAACATAAGAGTTTTAGAAGTTACCTGGACAATTGAATGAGCCCTGAAAAGAGGAGTTCATATAACTGAATAAGAAAGTGAGAAAATGGGCACTTGGACATGATATCCCAGGAAGACAGACTTGTGGTAGGAAAGAACCATTTTGATAGATCTGGATATTCAAGGGATGCTATGAATAGAGTGGGCTTTTTCCCTCCTGAAAAAAAAAAAAAGCTTTTTGAAGCATCGAAAGAACCAGGAGAAGAGCAATAAAAGTCTTGTTATCTACTAGAAATCTTTGCTGTTGTCTAGTAGTCTAGAGTTTTGCAGCCCAGTTCTGCAAGATCACTTTAACTTACCACCAGAATGCCATTTAATATCAAACAGTTGCCTGAAAATCTCTAAGACATCATATCTTGGTTCCTATGGTGTATACCTAAGATTTGAAAGGCAGAATGATACAGTGATGAATGTGACCCAAGTACTCATTCAGCTCAGCTACAGAAGCTCACTTGGTGACTTTGGGCTGGCAACTTTTTCTCAGTCCAACTTACTTCACAGAGTTACTTTTGTGAGGACAAATAGGAGGGGGAAGGGCAAGTTGCATGGTCTTGAGCTCCTGTATACATCTAACAAATACATACATATATACATTTGAACATCAGAATACAGCCAACACAAGAAGATTGAGCATCTCCATGTTATACAGTGGTTAATTTGCCTGCTTCACCTGTATGAGTTACGATAAAACCTATGCAGTTTTACTCTGAAACAAGCCTCATTGCATTCAACAGGGCACAGGCATATCTGAGAAAAGAGATGTATTAGCACAAATATGTAAAGAAAATATTCTCTTGGCTTCAAAATGCTTTGCTGCCCTTTAACTTTTCTTTTCTTCTGTGGAAATAAGAGCAGAATATCTCTTTCTTCTTCTACATAGATATCAGAGTGGCAATTCAAACAGAGAATTTCTTTTTGGCCAAACTGGATTTGCTGGTTGCCACAGAGTGCCCGGGATCGTACAACATATTGAACGGAGTCAATGAAGGTTGCAGAATGTTATGTAAACAGGACAAAGATCAGCAGTTGAATCACCAGCCTTATTGTATTTGGCTAAAAAGTCTCTAATGTAATGACTGCAGAACTGGAGCGGGAGACCTGCATGCAAATCTCATGTTGCCTACACAATGTAATATGAAATCTTGGCAAACTGATTTTACAGCATCAAGCAACAATGGGAAAAGAAGTCTATATAATCTTCCTATTTAAGTTTTATTGTAAGTATGTTTCAGTTGAATGTTATATATGCATGAAACAGAGGACAGAATGAGATGGGTGCTTTGTGGATACATACATATACAAACACACATATTTGTGTGGATCATATACGGGCTGCAAAAATCCATTTGATTCACTAGGCAGCAGTAAAGATGCATAGGAAACTTTTTTTTCCTGCCATCTGGTGATAATTTAGATGTTTGCAGCCCAGATTTAGTACTCCTAATGTTTGTAAGTGCAAGTGGCTGGTGGTTCTCTGTTTATGACAAGCAGATGATTGATACCCAACATCATGAACAAGTACTGAGTGCGTGTGGAGTGGAGAAGGGAAATCATCCCCACAAACATCTGCGCTTCTTTGACCCTTCGTACAATATAGACTCTCTCTGTGGATAAATGTCGCAATGTACACGGTAGTTTTCCCCGGGAAAGTTTGATTGATTATGATGACTGACATGTAGCAAGGGGAAGTCTTGTGTGGTTGTAACCAGCAACAAAAATATAAAGGCTCATCTTATTGCTTTTTCATAAAATGTGATATATGACATCAGTCAGAGGAGGCTAACAAAGGAGATGTGTTTGTGTATACTCAGACACGCGCACATACATATACACTTGCACACACAGACCCATATTGATTTTGCATCATGAAGAAAATTCAGTGGCTGATTGAAAAACTCACACTTAATAGAGCAGGAAAGATAATGAAAGAAAATGCTGCCTGTCGCCTTGCACTTTCTTAAATGCTGCAGATTTTAGGAATTTATCAGCTGAAAAGAACCTCCTCAATGGCCATTGCTACATCTTGCTGCTTGTCATAAAGCAAACACTTCCAGAAATGCCACATATTGCTCGTGGTTTCCTCCTGAGGTTACCAAGCAATCGTGCTGTTAACAAAACCAGAGGGTATTATTCCAGGCCAGTTCTCACATCCTCCATGAAACAAGTAGCTGACAGGTTGAAAAGAGTCAAAGCAGAAATGAAAGAATCCAGACCCTTGCATTTTCATCAGGCTGAAGAGGATTGTCTGTAAAAACCTATTTGTAAGTCAAAATATTTCTGAGAAATCATGTTGACAATTATGCTGGCAAGCTAGTGAAATGGGCTATGGCCTAGCACACTGATGGAAGGATGCTGCATTTTGACAATCCCACGGTGTCCCTAATTGGTGAATCTGGATTGTCCAAATGGGTCAGACTTACTGAGTTTGGTCTATCTGAATCTGAGCTCTAATAGGAGGTGTTCATAGTAGGGTCTGACTGCTACATGCTTACCCTGAAAGGATAACCATAGCACATGCTTACTAGTAGGGCCTTCCTGAATCAGCCCAAAATAAGGGTTTGAATGGTAGAAATACCACCCAGAGACATTGCTCTATCCGTGTGCCAGACACAACAAAGTCTTGTCACAATGTGTGAACACCAGGCATCTTTAGCTTGTCTTTCTTCTATGATGCTTGTTGGCACACTCATTTTCTCCTTTTACCAGTTTACCACTTAGCGGTGACAGTCCATAAAATCTGCCTTCCTTTCTACGGCAGTATTATGGAAAGAGTTCCTTCTACTGTCTTGCAATTACTCCTAAAACAATTTTCACACATGGATTATCTTGAACAAGATATTATTGTATTTATTAGTAAAGCTTAGATCGTGGAATCAGATTCAGTGGGATCCAATCAAACCACCCATCAAAGGTGATTAGTTAATGAACATAGCCCTCCCCTGACTTGTAAAACCACAGCAACAGTGTATGCAAGTTTATTTTACTGAACCAAGAGTATAGCAGGAACCAGGAAGTCAATTTCACAGTGGATAGAAAATTGTAGTGTATGTAGATAAAAGTTAGGCTTTCTCACACAATCTGACTGAAATGTGATGCCATTCCAAGAAATGTACAGTGGTACCTCGGGATACGAACGCCTCTACTAACGAACATTTTGGGTTACGACCAGCTTCTGCAAGGAAATTTTACCTCGGGTTATGAACTCGCCTCGACTTACGAACCGGATCCGCGGCCACTTTCCCTGCTGCCACGCGGTCGTGGCTTCCTGTGGGCGAGGTTGCGGTAGCAAGGAGACATTCGGTGAGGCTTGTGGTGTGTTTTGCGGTGTTTTGCGAAGGTTTTTGGTGTGCGTGTTAGCATGGCTTCAAAGAAAATGCAGAGCAGGCTTGGCGGGAGTCAGGCTCTGAAGAGAAAATTGCCTCGGGTTGCGACCAAATTCGGGCGGAGGGCGGAATGGATTAACCTGATTTACATTGAACCCTATGGGGAAATTCACCTCGGGTTGCGACCAAATTCGGAGGGCGGAACGGATTAACCGGATTTACATTGAACTCTATGGGAAACTTTACCTCGACTTGAGACCAACTCGAGTTGCAACCAGAGTCACGGAACGGATTAAGTTCATATCCCGAGGTACCACTGTATGCTGAAAGTTAGCATTTAATATGACTGAACAGCTGCTAAGGTCCTTAGGCTGTTGAAAGATGTATTGTTTTGAGGATTTGTTTGCGCAGTCTCCCTTTTGCTAAAGTCAAAGAGCTTGGTGGTCCCTGAAGCAGAGTGGAGTCCAGCATTCTTGTGAATGTGTTGTTGACATGATGAGTAGGAGGCAAGAAACTCTGTAGTCAAGTTCTATAGTCAAGTCAAAAGCAGACATTGCGAGACAGCACAATGGGAGATGGGGAAAGCCCATGAAGTTATAACTTGGGGTTATAACTTGGGGCCTGGCTGCCATTGGGATTCTGCAGGGAAAACTAGTTGAAACCTGAATGCAGCCTGTTTAGCCATGTGCAAATGTAGCCATACAAATATTGGCTCTCTAGCCCAATCTAGCACCATGCTGGTATGCCTTCAGAGATTCTCCATATGCAGCAACAGTGTCCTGTTTGAATCAAGGCCATTTATCTGTATAAAAGAAAGGCAGAAATGCAGCCAAAGACAAATACATAACGGTTATTGTGGAGATTAATAAAAGATTGATAACAAAAGGCTGATCTCTCCTCGAATCTAGACTTCTGAAGCCATACGGAAAGACCTGCCTTATTTAAAACAAATACCCTGCTCTGTACAGATGTGTTGGTTCAGTTGCTCATCTGTTCTTTTTTTCTATTGTTTGCTAACATTGAACCCAAACTCTGCAAAAGGATCAAGTAAAAATTGCATTGCTCTATTGATCATCTCAACTGTTTTCATAGCAAGAGCAAGAAGAAACCACTTAACTAGAGCTACCAGATCAGGGTTGCAAAAAATCCAGATGATTATTTGGTGGTAGCAAAGAGATGTAGAAAACTCTAGCTCCTGATTTTTACAGCCTTGATAATTTAGAGTCCTAACTCTTAACTTATAGAAACAGAAAATATAATGTCTGGTTTGCCATAATAAAGGAGGCATCTTGACAAAATAATTGGCAAAACCACTGGATACTTCACTGCATCCACTAATATATTAAAAATGTTCATCAATGTCCTGGACTTTTATGATCTCTCACAGTGGTTAATATAACTGTTTAGGTCTGGTTTTGTGAACATAATATCAACTTTCAATTGTTAAGACTCCATTAAAGACTAGGTTGGCAATAATAATAATAATAATAATAATAATAATAATAATAATAATAATAATAGAACTTCTGCTTAACTATTGACAAAATGTGACATCACTAACGGATGAAGTGTTGGAGATGTGACCCATATATCCGGGGTCAGATCTTACTGTACATCTTGTTTTTGAAAGAATGAAGGTTTGTTCTTTTAGTGATATGACCTCTGCAGATTTATAAAATAGATGGTGTTATTTTTCCCTCCTCCCTTTCTCGAGGTATTCCATTCTATATTGTGTTTCCACAGTTTCAAGCAAAATGAATCAGACTCTGATATAAAGGGTTGACATCAACCGCCTCTTGCTGCAGCATCTTATGTGGACAACCGCAGGCTTGTCCCTTTATGTAACACATTTTCCTGGCCCCTGACATTTTCATGTTGAGCATGGATATCTTCATAGTAAAGTCATGCACGTAGGTTTCTATCTGTTTAGTTTCCCAGAAGCTGGAACATTCATGCAGGTTTTCAGATCCCAGGAAAGTCTCTGTACATCAAAGAGCAAGCTCGCATGATCACCTATAGAACTCAGCTCTGAATAATGTAAAGTGTGGGTTGTGTAGATATTTCAAACTGTGTATATTCCTTCTATTTTTGCCCTCCATATTCTGAAAGAACTATGAGATTGACATTTCCAGCTTCTAATACACTATTACTTCTAACTATGACAGAGCAGATCTATAGAATCCGTTATCTTTGTACTGTTTTGATGTATCTGTAGTTTAGACTATCCAAGTAAAATAAAGTGGGAAACAAGAAGGCAGACAAATTAGATATCACATTGTTTCTGACATTACCTCACCTCATCATCCTGTTTTGATCCTATTTCATGCTCCAAGCAACTTCATGCATCTTTTTCCTCCAAGAAGCATAAGTTAATATTTTACCATTAACAAATGCTTTGAAGGTATCCCAAACTATCCTGAATTAGTTGAGTCTCTGTTTCTTTGCGGGAGGGTGGGGGTGGGGGTGAAGATGTCTATACTTTTTTTAAGTTGTTCCACAAATGGGGAATCTTCCAAAAAAGGATTAAGATACTATTTCCCATTAATTGGGATTTTATTAATGCAAAATCAGTGATGTTTCTGTTGATGCATGATTGGAAATTAAAAGTAAACCAATGTTACTTCTCAACTCAGTTATCTAGACTAACATATTTTGGGTTTCCCCAAGTCTACATATTGTCAACCCAACCTACTGTAGCCCCCTTCCCAAGCAGCTAAATTTGACATCTCAACATGATTTAATGATCCAATCTCCCAGCCAAAGGAGATTGAATATTATTGAGTAACTCAGTTTACAGAATGTGATCCCATCCAGTATTTTTAGTTTAGTTAGGGAACTCTGAGGTGACTGGCATTGAAGGATTTGAAACTCTGAAAGTTTTCTATCTCCTCTCATCGTTACAGCCCAGATCACTTTTACACTGTGGTGTTTATCTTTTATCTTTAGTCATAAACTGTTTTTGTCTTTTCTGCATTTAGTAGATTTTTCCTGAACTGTTAGTGAGGCAACACATTACTTTTGTGCTTCCAGGTGTTTGTGAGTTAAAACTACAAGCAATTTATGGTTAAAAAAAACACAAAAAAAGCAGGGTTTGCAAAAAACGAATAGACACATTAATGGATTAAGACCATATTATTTGCTAAAGGAAAGCAGGATAGCTATAAAAAGGCTGTGCATTTTGGTCAGCATTCTGAAGCATCCTGAAAGAATATAAATAGGTGATCTCTGATCTGGTAGGGCAGTTTTTATATTGTTACAAGGAGGATATGTTTCCTTAGGCCACATATCAAGTAGCGGTGTACTGAGGTCAGTCTTTGAACTAGAGGTGCATAGAGAACAAGAGTGGGCTACAGTCAGCCCCGGACTATCCAGCCAACACAGGGACATCTCTGAAAGACTTGTGACTATTTTTTTCAGCCAATTTTGGGACATTTAAGGGATGGCATAGAAGTAGAAGACAAAATATTATCTTTTCCACCCTTATTCCACTCCCAAATGGTTCGAAACTGGTGTGCCAAAATGAGGACATTCTATCGCTGAATTTTGGTGGCATGGTCTTGAAATGTTGTGGGTCTGTAAATGGGGTGCTAGGGGCTACATCCATCCTCTGGCCTACTTCTGAAGAAGCAGATAATTGTGACACCAGAATAATTTTGAATCAGTATTCAAAGGGTTTGTGTCTAAACCCCAGATACCAGAGTAACAGGTAGCACGTGTGAATGAATGACAAGCTAAATATATGACTAGATATTGCAGGGATAAACATCTGGAAACCAGGACAAAACTGGTATAATTGCATCCCGTATCTTTGATACAATGTTTCTTCTAATGTAGTCTAGAACTGTATTAGTCATTCTCACAGCTGTTTTCACACTGCTGGTTAATGTTCAGCTTGCTGTAAATAACCACACTCAAGTCCTCTGATGTAGTACTTCCAAGTTGTGAATACCCCATGCTATATGATTGCCTTAAAGGACATTTATGTTAAAGGACATTTTGTTCCTCTCAGCCAGTTGCCCAATCTGTACAGATTAAAGCACATTCAATCAACCCAGCTGTTGGCTGGACCTCCCAATTTTGGGTCACCTATAAATTTGATAAGCAGCCAATCCATCTTGGCATCCAAGTCATTAATAAAAATGTTGAACAATACTGAGCCCAAGACTGATACTTGCAAACCCCCCCAACCCAATGTGGAGCCATTTTAATGCTGACTCTCTGAGTGCAGTTAGCAAGCCTGTTATGGATCCACCTTACTGTAGTGGACTCATTATATTTAGAGGGTCCACTACAATGGGAGAACATGATTGTCTGCTGTCTTGACTGAAAAATTTGCAAACTGTTTGCCAAAGTGTCTCAGTCTGGACAGGATTTTCTTAACCTGGTTTAGAAACCAACATGAGCCCAGGCAGGAACAGCTTAAAGAATAAGGACAGATGGGCCTTAAGACTGTCTGGACATGCCAGAATATTGTTTATAAAATTCAGCACAGAACACTGAACTGCTATAATCTGCATGTAAATGAAGACTGATCTAACTCTTATTGGATACCTTCAATATCTTTTTTGTGTGTGTGCATGCCTTCAAGTCAATGTTGACTCCTGGTAACTACCAGGACAAGTCCCTGCAGCTTTCTTGATAAGGTTTTTTGGAAGCGGTTTGCTGTTGCCGCCTTCCTAGGGCTGAGAGAGAGTGACTGGCCCAGGGTCATCCAGTTGGTTTTGTGTCGAAGGTGGTACTGGAAGTCATAGACTCCTGGTTTCTAGACTGATGTCTTAACCAGTACACCAGCCTGGCTCTCTACCTTCAATATCAGCAGATGACAATTGCCTTTTGGGTTAATTTTTTGCTGCAGAACATATAGACCATATGTTTCAACTGGCACATTGAAAGTATTCTTGTTGTTTTTATTCTCATATAGATTTACTTCATGGATTTTGCCTTTGGGAAATTAACTTTGCACATACATTATTAATGCATTTGGTGAATTATTTAAGATGGCATGTGCAATCTGTGTTAGCATTTCTTTCAGTTATTTTTTGTCAGAATTATTTTTTCAGTCCTATCCATATATCAATCAATCAATTTCATTTTGGTGGTAGTCCAGCATAGAAGAAATAACAGAACAATTACAGTAAAATAGAAATAAAAATAAAAAGTCATATTGATAGAATAAAATAAGGTAAAGATAAAATTATTAAGGTAAAATTACAGAGTAGAGGTATTAAAACCCAAAAGAATCCTATAAAATTACAATTAATTTTACAATGAATAATCTAAATACTATAAATAACTAGAACAGATAACTATAAAAGGCCACAAATAATACTAGAATTTATGAAACACTATGTCAGAACCTGCATCATCCAACTGTTGTTGTTTTCCATTGTATTGCATTCATTGGGAGTTGGATTGATTTGTTTCTGCCACTTGTACCTTGGGGGGGCCGTGGCTGTTAATGGTTGTAATGGGAGTTGGGAAGCAGCTTAACCATATATGGGCAATTTAGACTGGCTTGATTGCCGGCAAGGCAGCTGGGGCCCAAAGAGCCCGGAAGAAGCCCTGGGAGGAAGGAGAGAGGTCAACAACAGGTGAAGAGGAGTCACAATGCCAGTCAATAAGGGGAGGGGGATAAATAGAGGGAGGTTTACCCAAAGCGTTAGTTTTAGCAATGTTCTGTTTACAAGCTACATGTACCTTTTAATAAAGAAGTATTTATCTGATCCAAGCCTGGTTGCGTGAGAATACTTCAGAACTGAGAGTTGGACATCGTGGACTTGACACACTATGAGAATGTAAAGCTATTCAGTATTAGACTGAATATAATACTTGCAGAAGCCCTGCTAGGGTTTATTGGGATTAAGATCATTATGGTCCAACCAATTAAAACAAATAAATAGCAAAATAATGCTGGCTGGGGAACTCTGGGAGTTGAAGTCCACACATCTTCAAGTTCCCAAGGCTGAGAAACACTGTTCTAGAATCTTCCCTCCAAGAGATGGGAGGGGAGGACATTGCGGTGAGCAAGAGTAGAAACTCTTCTGTCAGGCCTAGCCCAAGGAACTCCAAGAGACAATGCAAATTCAGTTCAGCTTTGTTTATCAGCTACAACCTCTAGCAAGAATCTTCCCAGACTGAAACTCCAGCTCCCAAGCCATCCAGCCACAACAGTGTGAATTCCTCAGGGAGGTGCCAGTCTCATCCTCTTATATCTCCCACGCTCCTCTGGCGAGCTAAGAAAATGTTTATATCTCTGAGCCTGGCCTTCATAATTTCATTCCATCACATCTTCTGGTGTTTTTCAGGACAATGTTGTAGAGGTAGTATGCAAGAGCAAGACTTTTTTGTGTGTTCACTAAATTAATATATGGTGGAACCTGGCTAAGATCATTTTGCAGGGCCATTATCTCTGGCACATTGCTTGAAAGATGCTTTGGCCTGATCAAATCCCACTGGAATCAATACATCACGGCAGAATCCACAATAGCTTAGGGTGGGACCAAGTAATTTTCACCAAGAAGTCTGGAATTTGTCTTGAAGAGTCAAAAAAACAGACAACCTGGGGTGAAGATTAGTTTGAGCTGGTAACTAACATGTGCTATTTAATTAGAACCATTCCAGCTTTAGCCTGAAGGGTTGAGTTAGGAACACAAAAAGGAAACAACAACAGGTTCCTTAGGAAGCTTAATCATACAGCTTCTAATGGTTCTAGGTTCTTATATGCACGGATTTGGAAGCTGTAGGACAGCTGTGATATTATTCTGGCCTCAAATACTTTTAGTCCACCAGATATATAATTGCTTACTGTTGTGTGAAAAAATCTTAACATGGCAGCTTCACTTCTTCTGACCTCTTTTAGGGTCTGAATTTGGGGCCTCCATGAGCTGGTGGCCTGAAAAACCATTCCAAGGTATTTGAAGGCCTGAACTTGTTCAGTATCATGTCCATTTATTCGCCACCTATGATTGCGTCTAGAAGTCTTCTTTGAAAAGACCGTAATTTTTGTTTTTTCATAATTAATAATTAAATTGTTGTCTATGCAGTAGGAACTTTGCAATATCTTAATTTTCAGTTTATAGAATGTTTAGTTAGTAAGTCAAGTTCCTTTTTGCAAGAGTATTGTCAGTTGAAGCTACTGCTACTTAACTCTTTTTCTCTTTCTTTTTTTGCTAAAGGTGTTTCAGTTTTCACTTTGAGTTTACCATGGACTACTGCCAAGGTGATGCTGAAACAGCTCTCAGTTGACCTCCAGTTTCCAATGCAAACATGTGAACTCTCTTGGGAACTTTCTTGCAGAAAACCCTTATTTGAAAAGGAAGGAACAAAAATCTCCCCTAGAAGCAATATCAGTAAAAAAAAAAAAATGTGCACAGGATTTTCACAGGCAGAAAAGCCAGATCTATTGAATTGAGGTAGAAGTTGTGTGATCGTGAACTGAAAATCCACCTTGGATTTTTAAATTTTATCAATCTCCAGCAGCAGCAGCCCACAGGGTGAGAGGGTATAAAAAAATCAAGGTGGCAGTGGTGGCAACATGATAGAAGTCCTTCTCATTGGTACAAGTGTGTGTCATCAGAGGCACTGGAGGCTCTTACAGACAGCTAGTTCAGTTTATTCCAACAGGTGAAAAATTGGAAGTAGATGCCTAGATGCTTAAAGTCCTTAACCAGGTCACTTGGTCTATTATTAATTTTCCATGTAACTGGGGACTTCAAACATTTTCTAAAGACTAAAACTGTTAGTTTTTGAATAGTTAATTTCAAGTGAATCCCTAGAGCTGCAGGTCACTAATGCAGCATCATCTGCAAAAGAAGAATGTTAATAGGCATTTTAGAGGCAAGAGTTGAAGGATGAAACTTTGGCTTAGCAAGGGCCACCACAATGTCACTAATATAAAAATGAAACACAGGACAAGAATACAACCCTGTTTGACCCCTCTAAGGATAGGGTTAGGGTCACTTAGATTGCCATTACAGTTTCCTCTAATTTGCATGGTAATATTTGGGTGTAGCAAAATTATCAGGCTGAGAAGCTGAGAAGGCAATGATCAATGGAAGTTGTGGCTAATTTCTTCCAAAGTCTGTAATGAGGGATAGGGTGAATGGCCATCCTTAAATCAATAATGGCAAAATAAATGGTACCTTCAGGAAGGTTAGTGCATTTCTCAGTTTCGTGGTATGGAACTGCACATTTATCCACGGTGGAATATCCTGACCTGAATGTTGCCTCTTCAGGGGCCAGGATCTTCTCCAGAAGTTTCCAATTAAAAAGTTTATAATAGAGATATCTAGCATAAAGATTACAGATTATTGGCAAAAGGCTGATTGGACAATAATTGGCAACCTCATGGCATTTCACTCTCTATTTCTTTCCAGTTTGATACTACACTTGATCTTAGCCAAAGGGCCGAGAAGCGGTTTGAAAAGAAACTTTTGAAGAGCACTTTTTTGAGTATGATTTTTGAGCTAGTTGTGTATCCACTTAATGGCCATGTCATCAAAGCAACACTTAACTAGCATGCTAATCACCATGGCATGGCTAACGTTATCAAATTCCTTGTCAAAGTTAAGTTATATCTAGAGCATTCCCACAATCAACTAAGAAAGGTGCCTGACCCCCAAAATGAGTTAAGGTTATACAGACCTGATATACGATAAGTGAAGAAATTGACTACTAATGAACATTCAACCTCAGAGTCTCTAACACTCTTTAATACATCTCACGATGTGCATTTATTGCTTATGTTGGTGAAAGATGCATGGAAGAGCAGTTGCAAGAGCAGTTGCACCTGACTATAGAAGGGCTGGACTACATGTTTATACTTTAGGAAAGTCAACTTTTTGGCATCCTGACTTTGGACACCTTTTGGAGGCCAGCCCTGAATCAACCTTATCTACCTTTCAGCACCAGATAAAACGTAGCATTCAGGATTTAGCTTTGAGGGTGCGACCACACCTTTTGTCTCTTAAGCATCTTTCTGTGCTACTATAGTGATTATTGCATATTTTAAATTAAGGTATTTTACTTAGTTTCACTATTTTTACCTTGTGTATTTCATGTAATCTGTTAGTAGGTGGGCAGGGGGGAGGTAATAAATGTTTTATATAACTAAATAAAGTGCTCCATCTGCTTGCGATGTGAGTTGAACAGCCTTGGGGATTGCAAATTTGTCTGTAGAAGTGGCAGATTGAACACGGAATGATCAAGGCCAAGGGGCAGTTCCAGGAGAAAAATGGTATGGATGAAAGTTTGAGTTCTTCCACTTCTTTTCTATATGCCAATCTCCTTTTTAGGACACTTTGCAGTGAAGAAGCAGTCATTTAAAAGAAATATGACACACAGCTGCTCTCTCAGGAGCAGCTTAGCCTGACCTATGAACAGTAAATTTGTATAAGCTCATCCTCCACACTAATCCTTTCTTGCCTTTTAGTAGATGATCCCTTTCAATGTATATTCTCTTAGGCCTGTATAAAACTTTGATTGAAAAACTTGATGCAAACACAGATCCATCAAATTGCATTGGAAAGGTTAATCAAAATGGTTGAATAAAATTGGATACCTCTGGATCAGTTCAGAAAATCAAACGGAGCCAATTCAATGGTCCAGATTGACTTGATGTTCCAAACTGATTTGAAGCTTCATATTTAATTGATTATCCAGAGCCAATACACACCCTTCCATTTTATACAGTTCCTCATGGTGAGGAAGATAAAGCATTGCTTCATGATATATTATTAAACAACTAAGTAAATGGAAGAGTAATTTATCATGTTAAAGTAGGACCAGAAGAAATACAAAGTATTACACATCTTATGCATCATGCCCAGAAAGACAGTATGTAAATGAGGTTTTTAAACATTAAAAGTGCCTTATTATTACAATGAGAATGAAAGAACCAAGGTAACTTTCAACCTCTGCTTGAAGACCTTTCAGGTTCTCACCCAGCACCCTTACTGTACACTTTCCATTAAAAATCTCTCCAAATATTGAAAATGGAAACCTCCACTTTTGTAACTGAAGCCTATTCGAGCAATTTTGTTTCGGTAGTAGGAGAGAACAAATCTTTGCCTCCTTCTGTGCCGAAGCCTTCAGTGCTATTATGGCTCATTAATGCAACAGTAAGAAACATTTTTATTTGCCCATGACACCTTACGTTGCTGCCACCTCAAGTTGTCTACCTGAAATTTCTACTGGTAAATTCAACTAGTATATTAGAAAGAAATCTAGACTAGTCTAAGGGTTGAAGCTGGTGAGGTGGGAATCTTTGATTCTAATGCAGAGGTAGCCATTTTGTAAACAAGGGGTAAATAGCAGAGACCTTTAAAGTGAAAAATGAATAGACACATCACTGTTGACTTGAAAAGGTGGGAGGAAGAGACCTAGAATTCAACTTTTGGAATTCACATGGATAAAAGGCAGGATTCTATGGTCTTTATTTATATGGTCTTCCTTATTTTGTGCAATAAATCTACTTATTTAACTTTCTTCTTGAGTCTGTTGGGGAAATGGAATAGGGAGAGAATTTACTTGCTGTAGAAAGCAAGGGTCGTCTTCTTGACATCTACTGTAGTTTCCCATCTGCACTGGTAGATTCTAGGAACCATTTTACCATATCATCTGCTGAACTTGGAATCAGTGGATGGTTTCAGGTAATTCCTACCTGCAGTTTAGAATTGATAATATTTCTCACAAGATCATGGTAAGAACTAAACAGAGATGGGGAACTTATGTTCACCCAGAAGCTACTGCATTACAATTCCTAGTATAGCCATCGTTGGTCATACTGGCTGTGGCTACCATCATTCAGTAACATCTGGAGGACTGCAATTTCTCCTTCCTTATTCTAAGAAATACTGTACCCAACATTTTGCCAAGTAATAAAATAATTAGGAATCCTAAAATGTATCTATGTAAAGAATAGTTCTGTATTTTGAATGGGCAAGGAAGAAGAAGAGGAGCAGCAGCAGCAGCAGCAGCAGCAATCCAGACACAATCTAGCAAATCTAAACTTCTTATTTAAAATTATAATTGTAATGTACTGCAATATATATTTGCATGGTATTTCACTATGCCAGTTATATGTAAGAATAGCTTTTGTTGCTTAAGATAGAATTTTCTCATTAGGCCTGCAGCTGATATTTCCAAGTGGCTGTCTAAATTATGAGCAAGTAATGGAAGACAATTGGTTAGTAGATGATTAATTGGTTAGCATTTAAATTGAAATTTTCAAACCACCTAGGAAATCTGGATGCCAACTTCCCATTAATTTTGGACATGCAGGAATAGGACTGACCAGATGTCCTAGACAGATATGAAAACCTCAGTAGGAAAGAAATGAATCCCTTGTTAGTATGTGGTTTGTCTCCATTTGCTTCCTAATGAAAGGAGAATTCTCAGGATAATTGGAGCATACAATGGTATACGTAGCTGTAATTGCATTTTTCTCTACACTTTCAGATGGAAGACATTAAAAGAAATTTTGATGGCCTTCCAAAAAAAGTATGTTTGAGTCAAACAAAATTATTATACATGTCAATAATCCTAAAATGCAGGCTGGCACAAAACGGCGCGTTGTAGGAGAACTGCCAATACCCTGCAAATAGAAACACGGATAAATAAATAATTAAAACAAAAGTAAATAATGCTTACTGTTCAAAGCACTCACTTACAGATGGAGCTGCTCAGCGCCTCTCCATATTAGTCACTGGCTTGAGACTTTAATGTAATAAAAGTCCATTAGTTTAGATGTTTTAAATATGGATAATTTGATGGAAGGCTGACCTATCAGTAGCTACTAGTCATAGTGGAAATATACAACATCTGCCTGTTTAGAAGCCGCATGTAAATTCATTCTTGAGGCTGGGGAAGATCAAAGGGCAAGAGCTACAGCTTCATAGCTTCCAGGAAGCTCCTCTGGAAACAAAGGATCGTGTCAAATAGCCTTTTTCCAAACTGATGGCCTCTCAACATGTTGGGATTGCTACTTTCACCATTTTTACATTCTCCTGAATGACTTTTATGAGGGACATTACTTTTTTAATGATAGTCTTGTATTTATAGAATTCCTTGATTCCTTTTATTGTCACTTAAATTCCTTTCAAATTCTAATTGTTACTATTTAATTTAGCAGTTGGGTCTTTTCCTTAAAAAAATTGTTTTTAGGTGACTCTCACTTTAAAAGCTCATAATCACAAGTTACTTTTCTTTCTACAATTCTTTACTTTTTAAACCTGGTAACTGTTAGCCCAGAATAGGATTTGAAAAAATGTACGATCAGTTGAAGGAAGGGATGTGTTGCTAACAATTCAGTTTACAAATGTTGGTTCCTAGAATGGATGGATGGAAGATATTTAAACAGAACTTTCCAAGCAAGCTCATGAAAGGAAATATTTTTTGTCCTTTCCTCACCATCTAATCATAGGCAGATTAAAGGAAACTTACCAGAAACAATATAAGTTGGGGATCCACTTGATCCCCAGAAAGGCTTTTTGGAGGGTGAAGTATGGGAAACCTCTCTCTGTAGATATGCTTTTGCTCTCTTTTTTATTTCTAGATTTTTAAAATTTATTTTTATTTATTTCATTTTGTACAACTCAAGGAAGTGTATATAATGCTCCCACAGCATATTTTCCCCACAACTTTGTAAGGTGGGTTGGGCTGACAGAGAGTGACTGGCCCAAGGGAGGTCTAGAATTATAGATTTTTGGTTTATAATTCAGCACTTTAACCACTACACCAAACTGGCTTTCACTGAAGACTTCTGAGAGAGATGACTTGGAATCACTAGCCTTTCATCCCTCAGGCTTTAAATTCAGTGCAGATGTTCAGATCATGTGAGATTTGCTGCAGACAATCAGAAATGCTACTTTAAAAAACATTGTATTGTATACATAGATCCGTGAGTTCTATCTATCTAAAATATTCATTTGACAAGTTTGCTGCAACAAATGTCTAGAAGAAGGTTTTGTGAGAAATTGGTTGGTCAATTGGAACTTCAAAATGTTTGGAACTGCATTCAAAATATGTTGTATCCCATTTAGTGTCCATTAACCCCAGGCTTCAGTCCTACATCACATCTGTGGCCTTTGAGGGAAAAAAAAAACCTATTGTAAGAAAAATAAATTTACCTAGTAAGTCATATAGGAGAACATTTCTCCTTCCTTGTCTTGATATCATCCAGCAGCAGGGGATATCAGGGGCATATACATGGCCCACAAGAATATCAAAACATAAAGGCTGATTTTGTTATCAGGACATGAATATGCTTAGACAAGCCTTGGACTTAACTCCTTTTGTCTTCCTCCTGTAGGCTGCAAGGAAGCGAACACTTCTGATTACAACTAGTCACAGTTTAGCTTTATATCTGAATCCCAAACTGTAGTTGACTTTAACTTTAGTTGATTGAAACAACTTGGATGATATCAAACATACCACAAATGCTTCTGCTTCCTGTGACTTCTGGAGGAGGAGAGAAAGAGAAAAAAAGAGCATGTGGTGTGAGATTTGCCTAGTATTACTGCTGCCACAATAAATCATAGTTTATGATGCTGTCCTACAGATTATAGAGGAGTTGAGGAAAATTTGCAGAATGCCACCCCTTTCAATAAACTCCTATTTCTCATAATGTGCATTTCTGATTTCAATGCCCAGGTCAAAATATCAAAGAACCCCCACAATGTTAATAAACACACAGATTTTTTTTCAGGAGGAGTAATTGGGAAACTGATGCTGATCTATCTGCATTATGTTCTTTTGCTGTAGTCAGTTCCCAGTTGCTTTCAATTCTGAATATGCAGCGTATTCTGGAAGACAGAGAAAAAGTAGTATTTAAAATAAATTATTACCCAATTAGTACAGAGAGGAGCCATAATGTAATTGAAAAATGCATACAACCATTGCTTATGGCTAGAGTTCTCACGGGGCTTGCAATACGTTCCTAGAAGCTGTTCGCCCACATGCAAATATATGCTAATGACTGTTCTCCACAGAATATTTGAAAAACAGTTACAGGAATCTATGGTTATTAAAGGTCAGCTGAATGTGAATTTCCTCTCTGTTCCTCTAATGGCACGTTGCCCATCTTGACAGAATGGGATGTCATTTCAAATAAACTCATTTTCTCGATCACCATTTTTGATAGCAAAATACAAGCTAGCAGAAGCAACATCGTGTAAGGGATTCAGTAGTAGATACATAAAGGGCTGAGAAGCAAAGGGAAGACTACAGAATGCTCTAAAGGTAATCAGCAAAACCAACTGAATGGTCAGAAATCTTTATTAACAAACAAATTTAGAAGAAAGTCTTCTTGTGCAATATTTGTACGTTAACTGACCCAATCATCAAGGCAGCATTTTTTTAAACAGAGCAATGTCTTTGTTACATGATAAGCAAGCAAAAATCTGATACTTAGTCTGATACTTCCTAATAGACTGGAATCCCAAGAATATAAGTCAATATATTATGCATAAACCTGAATTTTGAGCATGCAAAACACTTCCTGGACATTGATTGATTGGCTGATTTAATATAGTTCTATATTACATTCCTATGTAAAGGAAAATCTTGAAACAGTGATCACCTTTTATGTCAGGCTTATAGGATTGCCAAGTTGATTGGCTAATGTAGCATGGACATCTTATGACATTTTCGGGGCAAATTTTATTTCTTTGTGCTTATTTGTCAAAGAAACATTGCTCTTCAAACCCAAGCTTTCCTAACCAACTTACGCCAGCAGAAATTCACCAACGAAAACTCTAAACCATTAGAATATGCAAGAACATCCATTGATGAAATGCACAGTGCAAAATGATGAAGCAGCAGCAGCTTAAGCAGTTAAAATGTTTCTAAACAGCAAATATGTTCAAAACTATCACCAATGAATTAAAATGCCTTTCTCTGGTGCTGAAAAGATAAGACGTGCCTCACTGGGCAGGGGGTTCCAGACTAGGGGACTACTACTCGAAAGTCTACTCCCAAGAAACTGCTGCATCTCAGTATGGGTAGACCCCTGGAGCAGGGCCTCCAAAGGTGAGTTTACAGTAGACCCCTCCTTCAAATGCTGTTTCCCAACCCATCAAGAATTTCATGGATTAATTCCAGAATTTGGAACCTGAAATATTCTAGCACTTGGGACTGGAACCAAAACTGAATTTGAAGCTAAACATCTACTCAGGTTTTAAAACCTGAAAAACATCCAAGAGAATGTGACCAAGTCCAAGGTCACTTCTGTGGAGATAACTGTTGGGCAGCAGAATAGATGGTACACCAGCAGAATTCCCAACTTCTCCCAAGTGTCCAAACCAGATGCAAACAGTGTGGGTTGGCACTGGAATGGATTGGAAGCCTGGAGAGATGAATAATTCCTATCAATCACTGCCATTTTCCATCCCCAACTTTCTGATCTGCTTTGATGTTGCATCAAGAGGGCAGAATTCAACTGAAATGTCAGTTATCCAAACCAATTTGTACTACAATCAGATCATGGATGAAGGAGATCTTATTATTCAGTGACCTGGAATTTAACAGCTGCATCATGAGGTAGCAGCACCTAGCTGACCTTGACCATATGAAAAGCCTCAGCAGGATCCAGACCTGGATACTATTTGGATGCTTGGATGAGAGACTATTAGCATATACCGGAAAAAGAAAAAAATCCAGAAAAGCAAGGGTAAACTACTTCCATATTGTTGCCAGGAAAACAACATATCTGCATGGTCAAGAGATCCTGAGCTCAACCTGAGGATAGGCTAGTATGGTTACTACAGTTTGTCTGGGCAAGGAATTAACCAGAATGGGGGTGAATATCAGCCTTACCAGGTAGACTAAACAGAAGACATGAGCAGATGAGTTAATTCAACTTTATTGTAAAGCTACATTGACAGAATCTTGCAAGTCTGAAAGCACAAGTCTCCCCCGTCTCTTTTATAGCCCGAGAAACTAGGGAGGGTCTCTTCTGAGCCTCTTGCCCTGCCCACTATCAACCTGCAGGCTGTGCTGTCTCTTATCTGGCCATTTCCTAGGCAGGGTTTCTTGGCCCATTCTCCCAAGGTCTTTCCCACATACCATTACAGTGAACCCCTACAGTGATTAGAAAAAACAATTGACTGTGCACCAGTGGGTTTTTTTTTTTTTTTAAGGGCAGTGGAAAAGCAGGTAGCTCAGGGAAAGAAAAATATCATTTGTTTGTTTTTTTAAAAAAATGTTTCTGCAAAGTTTCAATCCAGGGATATTCTACATGTTGTACAAGTGGTATAGTGGCATATGCCTCTGAAAAAGGGCTGGGACACAGGCTGCAGCACATCTTCAGTCAAAGGATAGGGATTTGATAAGTGCAGCAAGCAAACTGAACCAGGAAGCTTGAGCTGGCACAAGCCTGTCAACACTACTTTCAGCTTGGAGCAGGAAAAATCAGGCGGAGGTCCCATTTGTGGTGAGTTGAGTTGAGTAGAAGACAATGTCGTCCATTCTTGCCCTCCAGAAAATGTTATTGGTCTGTACTTGTGATTGAGCAACCTGACAATGCAAATATGCTCTAAAACTGTAAGAAACTTGTAACTGATGCAAAATTTGAATGATTGAGTTCTGACTTGTGACCATTATACCAATCTTTCCCCAGAAGACATTCTGCAGATAAGGCTTTGGCAATGCTTGCTGGACAATTTTTCCAACCCATCTGGGGTGTATCATGTTGAAGAAGGTTGCAAAGATCTCTCCATGTATTTAAGACCTATTCATTATTGGTGCCAATCAGGTAAGTAGAGATGAAATTCTCCCCGTCTCCAAGATCTTGAATGCTGTAGGGACCAGTTATGTTATAAAATACCTGATATGGAGTTGAATTGTGGGTGGGCATGTGTATTGGAGCATGGGTTTATGAAGTGTCTTGAATTAATAGAATAACAAACTCATGATAAACTGATGGAAATGTTATGCTCTTTGATTGTCGGGTTGCAAGATTCATCCACTGTGCTCTGGGCAAGGATAAGGAAATTGACAACCATCCAAATCCCCTTCATAATACTTAAAAAATATTGATGGTTTTCTTCTCCCCTTTTAACACTTTCAAACACTTTTAATGTAGCACTGACATTTCAGGTACTTAAATGTTCAATTGCAGGTACAGAGCAAAGGATAAATGGTTCTTTTCAAAGAGGGAAAGCAGGAGGAAAGAATGGTGGTTAAATGTCTTCTCCTTCTCCTTCTCCTTCTCCTTCTCCTTCTCCTTCTCCTTCTCCTTCTCCTTCTCCTTCTCCTTCTCCTTCTCCTTCTCCTTCTCCTTCTCCTTCCAAATAAGGACTTTGTTGTGTAGTAGCCAGGTATTCTGAATCAGCCAAAGACTGCATGTGTGATTTGAATGACGAGCATAGGAAAGATTGAACAGGGTAAAGTAATTTTGTAGAAGAGAGTTGGGGATATAGAAAGGCACATGACAGTAACCCAGACAGTTTAGAGTTAAGTGCACAGATTGGGAGCTAATGTTGTGCCAGGGAAGTTAATGTGGAAGATTGAACTACTTAACGGGGATAATGGAAACCAGGGTAGGTGGGAGTAGGAGTAGGAGAAGGGTATGAGAAGGCTGCTAACAAAAGGAATGGAGAGAAGGGAGGGACCTGTTTCAGGTATTACTGTGCAAATATATGAACACATTAGTTAAAAGTCTTGACCAAATATGTATAGAGTCAAGATGTCCATGCACATTTTCCCCCTCCCCAACAACATTAAGATGGTTTCCATTACTTTCTTTTGGGATCTTTCTTCCCTTTTCACTCTACAGTCCTGGGATTTCCAGGTTTTTCATCCAGTGCTAAGCAGATCTGTCCCTGCTTAGCATTTTGAAATCAGCCATGATTGGCTAGGAGCTGTCAACTAACTGAGCTGAAAGTTTATGTTGGAGGGTATAAAACCAACCCTCTGCCTTAGGATGTCTCATATATCTATTGCCTTGTGAAGAGTAGCTAGATGTGTCTAGTACAAAGTAAGGAGCATGAAAGAATGCCCCATTCAACTCATCTCTAGTTCTATGCATCAATTAGTAACTTTTGATATGTAATGACATTAAAAAGGCACAATGCAAAGTAGCATTCATATTTAGTTTAGTGGCATTCACATAGCAGGCCTTTGTGCACAGATCTTGGTTCCTCATCTGAGTAACTGGCCTTGAGCAGATCAGATTGCTTGATTTTGAAGATTTATTGCCCACAGTCACTTTGTGTGAGATGGGCAGCTGTATAAATGTGATATATACATATACATATACATATACATATACATATACATATACATATACATATACATATACATACATACATATATTCCCCTCTCACCCCTATGGGTGGTATGTGTCTTCCTCAATCTTGGGTCTTCTACCAGAGGCCTGGAGTTTGAGGGTTGTGTGCAGGATCTAAGCTGTTCCTAGCACTGCACTCTTCTGGACAGAGAGCTCTGATGTTGTTCCTGGGATCTGCTGGAGCCCCTCTCCCAGCTTAGGAGTCACAGCCCCGAGTGCTCCTACCACCACTGGGACCACTTGGCCTTTACTTTCCAAAGGAGCAGCTGGATAGCGTAGTGGTTAGAATACCGCCTTTGATGCAGGACACTGGAGTTCAAATCCCGGCTGGTACCTACCTTACCAGTAGGGGTCCTTGGGCAAAGACTCCCTAACACTTCACCCGCCTACCTCAAATATGAGAGTGACACAAACTAAGAGAGTCATGCTGGCTTGGACGTTGCCTGGATTAACAAGGTCCGGGTCAGATGTTGGGGAACCAGAACAATCTGACGATAAGTGGGCTACTGGAACAAACAATACATGGACGAGACAAGAGAACTTGGAATTGATGGAATGCTACTACAACAGCAGACCTAATGAGAGGGGATATATGAAATATATGAGGGAACTATGGATATAGATATAGATATAGATAATGCAATAACACACTCATGTATGTTTGTCTACCAAACTATCACCTCTCCCAAACCTATCATGCTGCAGCCTTTATAAATAGGGCTAATAGATGGACCCAAATCCCATCTGCAGAGGGTGTTGGAGCTGGTAGGAAAAGATAAGCTCCCTGCAGCTGTTTCTCTTCTGACCAATAGAAGAAGTCAATGAGGTCTCCTCCCTGCTCTTCCCCTGAGTAGCAATGGGATAGACATTACCATTTTCTACCCAAGGAGGAGCTGCCTGCCCATATGCTAACAGACTCAGGAGAAGCTAAATTTGAGATGACCACACTGCAGTGGTTTGCAGAAGAGATATCCAGGAGCTCTGAGCTAATACAAGACATTAAGATGGCTTAATTGTCCTGGGAACAAGCTCATGAGCAACAAAGTGAAGAAAAAATGTGGGGGAAAAGTGTTTGCTTTTTCTTTGCCTCTTTCTTACTCCTGAGATGACAGGGACTTGCTGCAGAAATCAAAGTTACTGTGACAGCAACCCAATATCTCTGTTTTCTGCATGTCATACTACTGCACAGCTTTGGTTCATCCGTGTAGGTATCGGGCTTCCTCAACCTAGCTATGTTCAGTAAAGGAGTTTGCCCTAGTCTTTATTATAGCCAGGAATCATGAGCAGAGAGGTGACCAAATTTATTGAAATCCAAAGCTCCCAAACTGTGCCCTGACCTAGATTCAGGTGGCACATCATCAATAATACTGATCTGAAGATGTGTTTTAGGAAGTCAGAGCCATTCATCACAGTTTGCATTTTGGGGGAAAAAACCTTTGATGTTCCCACAGTGGGTAGCCTTCACCGCTGCCAAGTGCAGACCAAAATAATCTATTTTTAATATATATCTCCCACCCACACACCTTTCTGGGCTGTCTTATCAACACAACTCATGTTCCATCCAATTGCCTCTTTGTATTCAAAGATTTAATACTTGGGGGTCTAAGCTAATTTCTGTTCATCCCCTCTCTCCTGCCACCTGCATCACACAATTGTCAAGCATTTATTTGTCACTGCAACTAGTTCTAGCTGTTTGTTTGTTCAAGCTATTTTTAAATTGTCTTGGTTGTGCCTTTCAAATGGACCATGGGAGGGAGCAAGGCAATCCTGTTGCCTGAGTACCTGCTCTTCACCTCCAGTGAGCACGATCCTGCATATGAAATATACTGAGTTCACATTATGTGGAACAATTTTTAGAGGTAAAGAAAAATATTTCAGCACTCAGCAAAGAACAGGATCATATCATTAATCATCCCCTGAGCTGATGTATCAGCCAATTCAGAATCTAGATATATTTTCCTAAATCCATAGGAATGCACTTAGTACTCCAATATTTCCATTTCTATATTCTTCAGTATTGTGTAAATTTATTGTCCAGCTATTTTATGCAGAGTAGATAAAAAGGTCTTTTTGTGACAAATGTACAAGGGAAAATACATATATCTGAACTGAAAGAAAGCCTTTCCGATTTCCTTTTCTGTATCAAAGTACAGAAAATGGCAGAAATGTAGGTCTTTGGGAATAAGTGACTTTTAAATTTGCCTGCATAATCAAACAGGCTTATTTGTGAATGGTAGTTAAGGAAGGAGACATTTTTTTCCTTCTCTTACATAAATGTGTGTATGTGTGTATGTGTAGGCAATTGTTTTAAGATTAGGCAAAGGTATGAATTAAAATTAAAATATTTTTTACTTCTGATCCTGGAAGTTGTTTTGTCAGTACATGTTATTGAAATATAAGTTTAGCAGAAGGACAGCAAATGGAGTGGAGTTAGGTTTAGTCTGGTTCACTTGCTATTTTGCTAGCAATTTTGCAAAAAGATCAATGCCTGGTTTGTAACACTGTTAACTGAGATTAAATAAAAGCAAAACAAGGGATCATGCCTGAAGGAGTGAATTGATAACAGTAATTATTAAATATTTAATCAGATTAGTTCCATTGTATTTCAGAGCACCTACAGTGGTTCCAATATTCTATCAATTCCTCTGATTTTGGATTCAAAGAAAAGTCTGATATACAAGGCACCTTTTGTTCGTTTTCAGTGAATGAGATTCTTGGCAGTTCTTTCTTATGGCTGGACCAAAAAGCTCTTTGGCTATTAGCCCAATGGGAACCACTCCAATACTACATACTTTGGGGAAGCTAAAAAGAAAAAATCATAAAATCTTTCTTCAATAAGGATTTGATAGTATTTAAACACAGACTGAACACCCCAGCTCTTCTAGGAGATCTGTGGATTCTTGTTTGCTTTCTTTGTAAGAGAAACATCAGAGCCTTGTTGTGTCAGAGAAAAAGGCCACTCTTCTCTACTGACATAGAGTCAAGAATGTGTTTTGTTTCATGGATGTCATGTTGACATAAAGCATTAAAAGCTAATACTGGCCTCCAAAATGCAAAATACAGGGAAATCAGCACCAAGGACAGAGGCCTGAATAAGTGTTCTGCTGTAAGCCACTCCTGATGTTTTTTATTTAACCAACTTGTTGGAGGAAGAGTTCTTGAAACATGGAAGCTTGCAGCAATATCGTAAAAATCCTTAATAATGCTAAAATCTGTAGATTGTTTTTCGCACATGGTCAACATGACTACTAATTTTTTTTAAACGGTAGTATATAGATTAGTCTTACTAATGGGGTACCTTCTAGATGTTTTGCATTCCATTTTCCATCACACCAAGCAATGAAAGACCAATGACTATGGGCGGTGGGATCTGCAGCCAGAACATATGGAGAAGGCTGATAGATGCACTAGAAATCTATCTCCAGTTGTTCTTTGGAGATAACTATTTTCAAGTTCTTGGGATTTCTGAAGGGTGAAATCAGTAAAATGATTTCTGCTTCTGTCTCGTGGTTCTTTGAAAGCTAGAGCATACTTTGGAATCTTCCATTCTTAATATATTTCAGAATATAAAATTCAGGAGTCTCAAACCATTTTGAGGAAGTATGCACATTGGGGATGACAATTTGACACCAAAATGGATGTAATGGTTGATGTGAGCCAGAAACCCACAATTTACAGGACTGATGAGGTAGAAAGGCAAGTAAATTTCTAGGAACCTGTATGAAAGATAGATGCAAAGTACTGTACAGATCTATACTTTTGAACCTATAATTCTATCACATTCAGCCCCTGATCTCAAGACCCAAGATCACCCAGTAATTCATTTTTCTTTCTTATTTAGGATATAGGACTGACTATCTCTAGTTTTTCTCTTTTGCTAATGCATACACATCCCACACCAAAATGTAAAAGCCCATGCTTTTGATTTAATTTTTTTTGGGGGGGGGGGAGGGGGAAATGGGAAAAAAAACAAGATGTCACTCTTCCATTCTTTCCAGAGTGCCGAAGGATTTTAAATCTCTAGGAAAATTTAGTCGCTTTTTAACGAGATGGGCAGTGACAAATTTGATATATAAATAAATAAATTTAAAAAAACCGTTAATACTGCAATTTCTTTTGGGTCATGCTGGATTGCCCTGCAGTGTAATAGAAACATATGTAACATGCACTCACAGACCCCCTAAAACTGACTAAGAAAAATGAAGTATCTTTTTTTCATTTTCTCTTTTCTGATGGTGAATAAAATGCATCCTTTTATTTATTTTCCTTCGTATATATTTAGAAACTCAATTCCATTTTCTGTTGCAATTTTTTTCTTTTTGGATGTCCATCTTGTCTTTAATGCATAATATGATGGACGTTCCTTTTCTTTTTTCTTTGTAATGCTCTTGATGATCCTGAGATGCAACGTAATTTCATTTTGGCTTATACTATTTTCTTTTCACTAGTTGTTATCATGTATTCTCTAAGAACGGAGGATGACAAATCCCCAGAGACAACGTTCTAAGAACTTTTTACGAGTCAGTGTAATGACTTTTTATTAACAATTTATGTTCAAGGACCATGAAATGAAGCCAACTTCTTAAACACATAATTTGTCCTGAGATGGCATTCCTGACTTAAATGGGCAAAATATAATTTTTAAATTATAAATTGTAGTTAAATGATATCCCATTAAATTTTATTAATTCCAATGGACTTTTATAGCATTATATTTTGTATTAATTAGTTATTAATTACTGCAGCTCAAGATATTTTTGCTCCCTGAGAAGAGCAAGAGAAAGGAAAAAGAAAAAGAAAAAGAAACCTTTCTTTCCATACATAGAAGCTACCTTGGGTACTCAATTGTCTATTTGTGCCCTGGACTGACCAGGTGATGCTGTCAAGGTCCTTTTCCAGTTTCTGAAGTCTGTGAGGGCCTGGGTGGGGAAAAACAGGGTTAGGGTTAGTGACTTAATTCTAGCAAGACCAAGTGGCTGTGGGATTTGGGGGCCTCTTAACCTGGAACTGGATATTTTCCACTTTTGGTTTTGAAGGGGGTTGCACTCCCCCATTCAGACAGCTTCTGTTTGAGGAACAGGTGGCAGCTGTGGCCAGGAGGGCATTTCCACAACTCCATCTTGTACACCAGTTGTGCCCATTCCTGGATCAGGTAGCCCTGCTCACAGTCACTCATGCCTTAGACATCTCCTCTTTGGACTACTGCAACACACTCTATCGGGGGCCGCTCTTGAAGACCATCCAGAAACTGCAATGGGTTCAGAGTGCAGCAGTGGGGATGTCATGGCCATCTCAGACTTGGAAGGTGAAGAGGAGTTACAGGAGGGTCATCAGTCTGAGGGGATTCAGCTGGAAGAGGTGAATCCCCCCAGCAGGCAGGGAAAGCAGCATTGCCTAGCAACCAGGAGAGACAGCTATCACTGGCCCCAGAAGACGAAGAGGCAGAACTAACGCCTCTCCCCAATGCAAGGGCCTGCTGTGAACAGAGGAGGGCTGAACAAAGGCGCTCAGCAAGACTATTGGCCAGAAAGAACCCCGCCCTGTCAAAGGAACAAATCTGGGTCGTGCTGTGGCTATATAAAGGGAGCCGCACACCTCACAGATCTGTTGGTGACAACTCTCTGTTTACCTCACTACCATATTCCTCAATTCTTTAGCCTGCCTTTTCAAGTAATGACTTTGGACCCTCGTACCACATGTGTTTGACCCTCTAGTACCTTGTTTATGGATTGAACTCTCTCTTGCTTCTAATCTAAGGTGGTTGAGTTTTTGTGGGCTAGGTATTTTAGGCATGAGGGACTACAATGGTTTGTTCAAACTTTTTTGCTATTAGAGTTCTGTTTGAAAACCTTTTAGTAAAGATATAAGACTTACCTGTGCTTCTGTGATTTCCATGGGTCGGGACAGGACATTGGATAATGAAGGGGACAACATGGTATTGCTGCCTTTGTAACTCAGGCACCCCGAGTGGTGTGAAGCTGAAGACCTATTCCCTGAATTTGGGAGAGGAAACCATTTTACCTTTGCAAAGGTGGCTTCTTAGCCTACCTGAAAATACAAACCACCCAGTAATTCAGGCAAAGTAAAAAAGCATTTATTAAAGGGGGGGTCAAGTCTTTTTATAGGGTACAGAAACAAATGATACATACATTCAGTATATGTGGTATGTCAGAAAGCAAGTAACGAAACAATAAAAGACATTGATTTCATGTGAGAATTAAACAATAGAAATATTGGTTACAGATAACATTCCACAACTGGCAGATGTATGGGTTACATTACTCTTTTCCAGCTGGGTTTATCTTTAAAACTTGCAAGTGTATTCAGGGACTTCACAGAATACGCTCTCTATTGTTTAGTTGCTGAAAAGGCAAGTTCTCGCAGATCAAAAGAAATGGCCTTGGCTCAAAAGAAAAACATGCTTTCCTAAAGTTAGAAAAGAAGCCTAGCCTGCCATGTTAAGAAAAAATGCTTAATATCACCTTTTTCAAAACACTAATAATGAAGCCTAAAACTCCAGGTAAGAGTATGTCTATATAACATTGCTAGTATGTGAGCTTCACTAGCTTCTGGGAGCAATTCAAGGTGTTGGTTATCCACTACACAGCACAGGACTGGGAAATTTGCGAGATCCCATATTTATGGTTATTTCTCCCTGTCCCACATGTTCTCATAGGGCGGGCATAGTCCATGACATTGAGAATGTCATCTGATGTGACCTGTCCTTTGGAACAACTCCCCCCCCCCCAAGATTTGGATAACACTGACCCTATAAACGTTCAGGAAATCTTTAAAATTTTGGCTTTTCCTCCAGGCATTAGGCCAGGATGATGGATGAGCCCATCTTCTGGAAGGCAGAGTATATAACTGGTGAGCTCTTGCTCCATGTAGTTGAAATGTTGGTTTATGGATTCATTTTTGTTGATGTTGTATGGTTCTTATTTGCAATAATGTCTTGGGGGCTGTTATTTGATGTATGGCACCCAGGATTGGGATTACATGAGTTGGGTGGGTATATAAATCAAACCAACAAATAAATAGAATCCCAACTTCCATCCATCTATGAATGGGAGTGAGCTTGCTCAGTCCCACTTTCAATTTTCATTTTCTGCCTTCCCTTTATTAAGCTAAAATGAAAATTCAGCATCATCTGAATCTTTGTCCTCCCCTTTTTTACTGGAGGTGATCAAAATTTGACTAGTCATTGCTGCTGTCCCTTTCATAAACCACAGAACTCAGAAGCCTGTATTTGAATAGTTCTAAATTGTTTTGGTTAGTTCTCTTTGTAGAGCTGTAGGTATCACAGAAAACTCAGAACTTCCAGTCTGTCATATTTTTGAAGGAGAAAAAAAAAAAGATTCAAAGAGTAGAATACTACCTAAAATATTCTGTGTTTATCCTATGGTTTCTGATAATCTCCATGCAATGAATCTGCTTCTTCATTTCACCCATATAGCTTTTGACTGATGAGCTGTGAGCAACATGCCAGACATTTCTAACTGTTTGGCAGGTGGCAGCTTAGTCCTCAACAAAGAACAATGAATGAAGCAAAACAATTGTGATGGGTGACAGTCACATCACTTTTCCAGGAAGACAAATATAGGGTCGTATCTCCTGCTCATAAATTACAAGCATTGGAGTAACAACACTTCTTTCTGCTGACATGAAGGTGCCAAGGAAATCCTACACTTTGCATGCTACAAAATACTGTAGTTGGGATTTCAGAGAAACAACATGGGTAGAGAACCTCTGTTTTGCTAAATGCAAAAGGAGAGCTGGACTTTGATCTAGGTCAGTAGGGTTAAGATCTAACCTCTTCCTTGGATCTGTTCAATGCCAGTTCCTCATCTGAGAAGAGGCATAGTCATCATATTTTTCAGGATAAGACATGGACATAAATTGAATTTGATAATGAAGCTCAAGCTCAGATACTTTGGTCACCTAATGCGAAGAGAGGACTCTTTGGAAAAGACCCTGATGCTGGGAAAGATGGAAGGCAAAAGAAGAGGATGGCAGAGGATGAGATGGTTAGATAGTATCACCAAAGCAATGAGCATGAAACTGAGCAAACTCAGGGAGGCAGTGAAGGACAGGAAGGCCTGGCGCGATGTGGTTCATGGGGTCACGAAGAGTTGGACATGACTGAACGACTGAAGAACAACAACAACAACAATAAATTGAATTAATTTAATTATACTCATTCATAGGATTCTCTCTCTCCTGGTCTTAGGTTTTGTCCAATAAGTAAATAAGGCTTTTGGTTTTTGCTGCACAAGATGAGGACTTTCTTTTTTAAGGTGTCAATTTCAATTATTCACTGCTGATGCCTCCTATTTCCCAAATTAGGTCTTCTGGTTCATGCAGAGAGTCCAGAATAGTATAGATTGTAAGGCAACAAGAGGGTTTGGTGCTCCTACCTGGTAGAAATTCTGCTGCTGATCTAGCATTAGGAGTCGAAGATGAGGCACAGATGTTTTGCATGTTTGTGTAAGCACAATCAAAGGTGGTAACATGGCAACATATTTTCATACTAACAGTTCACCCTGAGGAAGAGACTATTGTAACGTATGTTTACAATGGGACTGGAAGGAGATGAGTTGGAGATGTCAATTGTGTTGCTGTGAGTAAATAAAAACATATGGGTTTTCTGGCTTTAGAATAAGGAAGGTTAGCATGGAGCTGGGGACAATGATGAATGTAGGGCTCAGCTCCATTACCCATGAAGTTCTCACTCATCTATCTATCTATCTATCTATCTATCTATCTATCTATCTATCTATCTATCTATCTATCTATCTATCTATCATCTATCTATCTATCATCTATCTCACTTGTATCCTGACTTTTCTCTGAAAGGTTGAAGAAGAATTCATGGGAGGCTGTCCTAATTTATCCCAAAAATCAGGTTACTGCCCCAAAGTTAGCCAATGAGTTTCCATGGCTGATGATGAACTTCAATCCATGCTACCCTTTTGGGTAGAAATGCTGGCTAGAAGTTCAATCATTTCACCTAAAAGAAACCACCCACTGGTATTATACAATTAAAAATAAATGGAACCTCCAAAAATGCATTTTGAGTAAGCCTCTCCTCCCAAGAGTTTTTGTAGGATTAATCCAAGCAACATTCGCTAATGATAATGAGGTTATGAGCAAACTCCTGCCTCAGTATTGATGGAACAATTGGATATTGTTTACTGTAGAGAAGGAAGTTAAATGACTCTGTGATTCTTGCTGGATACTGCCTCTGGGATGATGAAATTAAATGTGACTGTGCTGTGTTTTCAAAAGATAAAATGAAACAGGTTCTGTGCAGAGAAGCTTTGGAGGAGACTATAAACACTGAAAGGGGCGGGGAAGAATCCAATGATTTTGCAGAAGGGACATTAATAGAATGACCTTGGTTTTTCATGTTGTTTTTTTTTTTTAATTCCCTGCAAGCAGGTGCTGTCTTTGATAAATGATGCCTGTAAATCAGTGCTAATGTTGCACAGTCCCATCTGACATGGAAAGTGTAAGTGCTCCTGATGAACTTTAGAAATGCCAGCCAGCAGGTGCATTTGGTGCCCATTAACATTCATAGATTTTATTATAAATCCTGAAACAAAAGGAATTGAGCTTGATGGAAATGTTGACCACCGTATAAACACTTCATTAAAAATATACATATATCACTCAGGGAGGAAACCTCCCTGTGATAGTCAAATTACATAGAATGAACACAAACAAATTAAATATGCCATCAAGCTAGCGTGGCCAACTTCCTAACATTCAGTATTTCACACGGGGGAGATGGATGATTGTATCATTCACTGCATCATTGCTTGCTTTCTTGTAGTTTCTTTTCCCCCAAGATGAGCTCTTCTATACAGAGATGAAAGGATGGATCTTTTCATACCATTACTAATTATTTTACTGCACTAGAAATGTGCCATGATTTCTCAGCCAAAATACTGTTATACATAGAAGGATATGCACTCTGCACATGATTTTGATTGATGACGACGATGATGATGACGACGATGATGATGTCTTTCTTTTTGCTCAGGTGTCATTTCTTTGAGACTCTCAGTCTTCTGATTTATCCCATTGTATATGACCACTCAGATCCTCCAGGAAGGTCCTTTTGCAGGTGCCCTAAATTGTGGGTTGTCCTGTTGTAGTTATTTGCAGATGAACCTTCTTGGTGGTGGTTGCTAATGCTTGGAATCCTCTCCCTTCTGTCAGATGGCATGCGATTCCATCACTCAGCTGACTACTGCAGAAGCCGTATTTTCAACCAGACTATGTGAATGGTAGAGATTTTTTTTTTTTTAAAGATACTGTATATGTTAGGGTTTTTTCCTCTTTTCCATTTTTCATGTCTGTGTTTCATACAGATGATTATTTTATTTCTCAAAACTGATTGCTAATGCTCTTTGAGATATTTTATAGGAAGCAGGATATCAATTCTTTAATCAATAAACACTAAATAAATATTTTCTATGGAAATAGGGTGAGAACAGTAATTTCCCACTGGTGAAAATAGTGTTGCTTCCCTGCCTTTAAAAAGATCTGACAAATCTTTCTTCTTAGTGGGGAGAAGAAAGAAATGGTGCTATTACAAATCACTGTAATGAAACTGTGTGTGTGTGTGTGTGTGTGTGTGTGTGTTTGCTTGATAGAATTATAAATGCAGATTCTTTTCAATTAGAAGTTGGTTTGGATGTGAAATTTCCCAGAGGAGTTTAACCAGTCTTAAAATATAGCTACCAGCCTTTCTGGAAATTACTCACCTGAAGAGAAGCTTCATTTTTTTATTTTATTTTTTGCTTCCAGTTTGTTTATTTTTATGCAACAGTGATTTTTGATAAGATTAGTATGAGTCTTTCCATCAACATTAGGGTTGAAACATGCCATAGCCAGGACAGGTATAATTCAAAATATTAAATCACAGAGAAATTGAGCCGCATTGAGCATCCTCCCTGAGCCATCCCAGTACACAGAATGAATATATGTGGAGTTCAGCCCTTTTACACCATGTACAACCAAGAAAACAAACAAATGGATCATCAAACAAATCAACACAGAGTTCTCACTGATGAGGCTCAAACTGTCCTACTTTGGACACATTATGTGAAGACCTAGCTCTCTGGAAAGGCTCTAATGCTGGAAAAGGTGGAAGGAAAGAGAAGAGGACAATCAGCAGCAAGGTGGAGGAACTCAGTTACAATGGCAATGGGTCCAGTGTTGAAAGACCTGAAAAACCAGGTTAGGGACAGAGTGTCCTGGATAAAGATCTGTCTATATGGTCCCTAAAAGTCAACACCAACTTGATGGCACATAATCAATCAAACATGGCCCTTTTGGCATATGGGAAGCCTTTGCTGGTATTGGAGAGGACCCCCTCCTTAATATCTGCGCTGCTTCATATGAGCTGGTGGTTCACTACTTTCAGATACACCTGAGTAGGGTGACCATCAAAATGAAGCTCAGGGTTAAGTCTTCAACAACTGTGTGATCTTGGCTTTGTGGATCTTGACACAAAAATCTATTGCCATCAGCCTTCCATCTTGTCCTTCCTCTGTTCATGTTCACGTCAGCTGTATTTTTTATTATGATTATGATTATGATGATTATGATGATTATCATTATTTAGAAAACCCATGACACGCTAGGTCATCATTTCAGAGATATTTCCTTACTGAGAAAGAGAATGACCAAGTGCAAAAAAGCAGCGTGTGAGTGACTTATGACTTGCTGCCAGCTTCCCTATTGACTTTGCTCATGGGAAGTTGGCAGGGAGCATCAGAAATCTTCCTTCTTTCCTCCCTCCCTCCCTCCCTCCCTCCCTCCCTCCCTCCCTCATTTCCACATATAATATGGGCTTGTGCCATTTGCCCTTCCCTCACGACCCACAGGAGAGCCCCGGTGAAGCCTCCTCCTCCTCCTCCTCCTCTGCCTGCTATTATGCTGGGGGGAGGGGAAACAAAGGGAGCCATGGACATGAGGAATACTGCACCCATGCTCCCCATTCCAGTGTGTCCCTGAGGGCCTCCTCCCTTGAGAAAAGAAGACAATTCACCCTCAACCACTGGTGCCCCCCAGCCAGTCCTAACTTGCCAGCAGGCATCCAAGTTGCTCCCTCCTCCTTCCCTCAACACCAACCACCATTAAGAGATTTCAGATTTCTGCCTCATTTCCAAAGCAGCCAATTGCCACTCACTGATTGGGCCTTGCTGCCAACTGATTGGGCGCAGGGGATAGAGGGATGTGGGAAAGAGGTCAGGGATATACCCATGATGATCACCTGACCTGGGCTGGCCATGGCAGTGCAGCAGCACAGCAGGGCTAAAGCAGCCACAAATTTCCCAAATTTCAATCCCACGGGAGTAATGGGTCCCAGATTTTGGACGCATTCTGTAAATTAGCCCAATTTGAGGCACCTTGGTTCAAAAATTGTTGCCCTATGATGCACTGTTTTGCACAGTTGAAGGTTAAAGACATGAGAGTTTTAGTAGTATATAGATACCAGGTGGTTTTTTATGCATGCCTTAAAAATACCTAAAGTAATGTTCAAAATTGCTCTGGCAGGTCCTTGGCAATGCCACTGAGGAGAGTAGCAACTTAACACAAGTGTATTCTGCCAATTTCTACTTTGGGCTTATAAATTTCTGTTTCCAACTGGCTCTGGAGATGGAAAATATATTCTTATGTTTAGAGAAGTGAGTGTACAGCCAAACTGAATTCATTGTCCTAAAAATATTACACATGTCATATAGTGACTATAATCAGATTTTAAGGGGAGGGTTTGCTACCTAAAATATCATTTTCTGGCCCTGGAGTTTCCTTTGATTGTATATCATATAAATCCTATAGCCACATTTTCTTATACTGCAGCTTCTATGGGGACTTACATGCCACCATAATTTCTCCTCTCCTAAAGAATCTACCAGGCAGAGAAGATGAGGAATTCATCTCAGTTCTGCCTTTTGGACCAATGTTACCCATTCAGTAGCTAAATTTTGTTCTAAAAACCCACTCTCAACTAACATCCAGGTTACCAAATCCATACCATCTTCTAAATAGTGACAGGGATATCTGCATGGAGATGTTTGAAAAAATTCAAGATGGTGTCTATGACCGTGTGATCAAACCTCCGCCCCTCTTTTACATGGTTTGTGCATAAAAGGGGTGGGTTTTTGATCCTGTGGTTGAAGCCATCACCTTAACTGCCTGTTTTGTTCCCTGTGTAATGACCAAAGATAAGTTTTTTGGTTATATAAGTTTTGGTAACATGCTCCAGGTAGTAAGCAATGTTTTTTTTATTTTGTTTTACAACTATATGAACAACTATTTGATTTGATTTTAGGCCTCAGCCAGATGATGTATTTTAGATCACTCATTTAGTCCTCATACTCTCTCCAATAATGGGTTGTATCTTTATTTGTCGCAATGTTCCTAAGTGTTCATAAGTCTTTGTATTTCTTTTGTCACATTGACTGAACACTGACTGAAATAAACCATCTTCTAGGCCGTTATTTCCCAATCTGAGCAACTTCAAGATATGACAATTCTTACTAATGGTGATGTGGGCTGGGGAATTTTGGGAGTTGAAATCCACACATCTCAAAATTGTCCAGTTGGAAAACACTGGTCTAGTCTAATCTAAACCTTTGAATTGTTAAAAGCCAGAACCTCTCTCCAATTCCAGAAAAATAAAATAATTTCCAGTCTCTCCATAGTGTGTGACATGAATCTGCACCCACTGTGATCTTTTCACACACATACACCCCAAAACAGTTAAGTGCAGCTTCTGACCTCCCTTAACTTGCCTACCCTTATTGTATCTCAAGAGTCTTAATGAACTTACTAAATTTCTCAGCAATGGAATTTCTGTGCAAATAGGCATCTGATCTTCTGTACCAACATTGCTCCTCTCTGGCTGTGATTCACTCTGACCCTGAAGTTTGGAATCAGGAGGAAAGAGAGTTGTCAATAGCTCCTTTATTCAAGCCCCCAGGAACTGGCCTGAAATATGAATATGATTGTGGAGGGAGGTTTCCCCCTTGTGAGCAGAACTGAATGTGTCTTTCCTACCATGAATGGAATGAGGCAACAGCCACTGCAGGACTAACAGCTCCTATTGTCCAACATTTTTTCCATTAGATCAAATTGTAATACTGTTCCACACAGTTAAGATGGCAAAGATGGCAGCAAAACATACTCTACAGCTTTGAAATACAGAGAACAGAAGCTGGCAAGGGGGAAAAATATCACATTATTTCAAAGTCTCCATTCTATTAATCATCCCAGCTGGTTGTAGACCTTGTCTGACCTTCATCCTCATGACAGAGACATCACTGAAGCAATTCCTGTTGACACTTCCTGTAATTGTCTTCCTTCAATCTGTTTGCAATAGTTCCAGTCTGTAAATATTTTATAATTTTCTTATGAATTTGGTACTTATGCCGCTTGATTTGAGTATGCATTTTAAGTTTTCCCCTTCTTTCTTGGTAAGCACTGCTCAAGATTTCCACTTTTGATGGAAGAAGGAGAAACAGACTGCATTAAAAAATAATAACAACACCCAAAAATACACGTTTTTATGCAAACTAGCTATGGGAAGCTGCTATTTCAGAGATTCCTTTGAAGAACAATTAGCCCATTTTGTTGTGAAGACCTACTGAGAATTATAATAATTACAAGAACAATTTATTATGTGTCTTTACCAAGGCAATGTTGCCAATCAGAAAAACACAGTGATTACAAAATTTCATCCAATAAAATTAGTTTACATCTTAAGAGCCAGATGAGTAAATAAGGATTAACACTATCACAAACTACATACAACTTGCATACATATTTAAAAGAATGCCCTGAGATGCAACTAAGCATGTAAACATTCAAATGAAATATGCATTAACTTAGGAACCATACAGCAGAGGCATTTATAATATGTGAGTATTTATTCATTTATTTATATTTCAAATTTGTCACCGCCCATCTCACTGCAGAGCGACTCTGGGCATGTGTATCAGATGATAACTGCAACGTTGTGCCAATATAACCCAACCTCTGTCTTTTGTACATGCATCATGATGTTGCATGCACATACCAAAGGGTGTTTTGTCAATGCTGCTTTTTTTGCTTTGAGGAAAGTGCTGGATTTTGCAAATACCTTTACTGTCAAAATTAATGAAGGCAGAGCGGAGTAACCAGACCCCTAACTACTAATCAAACAAGTCTTTAAACCCTTTTAATTACTACTCCTACTGATCAAAGTGAACAACTTAATTCTAATGCAGATAAAAAATGGGCAGAGCTTTGACTTCACCACTATGGATGTCATTTTCACTTTTTTGACCATACCCTGAATATGTATTGTGGGGAATATTTGAATATTACTGTTTTTAATTTGTACCAAGACCCCAGCTGTCCAGTTCAGAAATGTTCTCATAAACACAGATGGAAAGTGATTCTCTATTATTATTTTCCTGGATTCTTTAAAGCTCTGCATGAATGTAGCCAGATTATCAAAATCATAAGCTATAAATTTTTTAACTGATATACACTACAAACTTAAAAAAATTATACAGTACATTGTGCTGTCATTTCTTTGAAGGATATTAGGAATTGTAGTTCAACAAGGCTGCTCCAAATTCTGCCTTAGAGTTGTCTACTCTGACTGCATTTTATCTGCAGGGGATATTGAAGTCTATCAAAATAAATGAGACAGTTGCTACATAGGTAGATGTCATAAAATCTCTATTATTGTGTGTCTATGATGGTTAGGCTGTGACCATGACATGAGAACATAATGTGGAACCTCTAGATGCTAAGTGTTAAAGGAAAGCCAAAATTTTATTTCTTTTGAGACCTGGAACTGGGCTTGCAAATAAAGGTGATTGATGATATTTGGGATACAAGGTGTTGAGCTATCATTCTAGGAACATCATCTTATTTATGCAATGAGATCAAGAGCAGTGTACTCCTATGCATATCTACTCCAAAGCATGTCACATTTTTTTCTATTTCTTAAAAGTAGAATAAATTGGGAAAACTAGAGAAGAAAAAACTTCATTGTAGAAAAATGTATTCACCTTTTAAAAGTTTCAGTTTGAATCTGACCATCTTTTTTTCTTTAGAAAACTCTTGTATGGTCTTCAACAACTGCATAACATAAAGGTAAAAGATGGTCTTCTCCGTGCTGGAAATAATTGAACCCAGTGAATTTAGCCAACAATATTTATTTATTTTTAATTTGTTTTATTTATACATCACATTTATATAGCCGCCCATCTCACAAAGCAACTCTAGGTGGCATACAACAATTAAAATAGCAAGTGAATAAAAACAGGCATTATAAAAAGATAAAAAAATATTAGAATAAAAACATTATCACAAATTTAAAAAAAAGATTTTAAAAAAGATTTTAAAATATACAAACCCCACAGAGAGGGCAGAATATTAATTACAGTGGAGCCATCTAAGAGTGTCTCTGGTTCCCATAGAGCCCCAGGCCTGATGACACAACGAGGTCTTGAGGAACTTCCTAAATATTACTCAGTGGCATGCACACATAGTAGAAATTTATATATAAATTAATAAAGAATACTTTTAATTCAAAATAGAAGCTGATTTTCCTATCCTAATGAAGATAAGACTGAGCATACTGTATATCTGAATATCAATATACCCGTATACTCCTAAGTGTTAAAATTTATCTGTATGTTTACCTGGGAATAAGGTAACCAATAAGATAATTACATTCACAAATAAGCATTTCCATTGCTAAAGAGTCAAAGAACTCATGAAATGTAGAAGTTATTCTAAAAAACAACGGATTAAGTGGATTCTTCTCTACTAGTGCTATCTTCATAGTCTCCAGAAAGGGAGAAAGTGATTTCTCCATGACCAGGTCCATGTTTGTGTGACTGAGAAGGTTCAAAATTATGGCAGTATGGTTAATTCAGAGATGGTTCGTGAAGATACCCAGAAGATTTCAGCTTCTGGGGTTTTTCCCTCAAACGAAGGAGGAAGCCCAAATTTTGACAAAGTACATAAAGCTGTTCAGGAAATGAAGAGCAAATTGCTAAAGAAACGACAGGTAAAGAAATCACCGGTGGGGAAATGTCTGAGAAAATAAATGGGCTGTTTTTATAATCACTCCTTGTTACAGAGTATGTCATAAGGAGAAATAAGCTCAGTTTTGGAGTTCAATCATGCATAAAATAGACATGGACTCACTTATTATGAACTTCATGGCCAACGTCTTGATAGTTTTGGAACTGTAGTTATCAATTATTGCTTCAAGTGCTCTCTAAATAAAATGTCATTTGAAAGTGATCAAAGACTAAGGCAATAGCTAACCAGATGCTTCATGCAGTCAGCATCTGTGTAAAGATCTGTTTATACTTCACTAACTCAGATATGAAGATTGACTTCAGAAGGTGTCACTGCAGAAACAAATTCATTAAAAAACAACAAACAAACAAAAACAGAAAGTCTCACAGATGCTTTCTAAAATTAAGCCAGTAATTGCTATGTCTTGGTAAATCCCCTCCCTCCCTTCTGCCACTGAATACAAAAACAGCTGGATAAAAAGGCGACACCTTAATCCCGTTTATCCTATTGAAAATACGAACAGAAACTTTGACCAAAAATTCTTTGAGCTGATGAAATGTCCTCTTGCTGACATCAAATGATGTTTCACCTCAGAAGAAACATCGTTTTCTTCTAGGACTAAGTAATTGGCAGGGCCAGGATAAAAATAAAATGTGATTAAATTAACTTTAACTGTAATTCAAATTATGTTGAATTAATATTTATATCCCCCTTCATGGATCACTGCCTTGTCGTGGCGAAGGGGCTTGCGTAACTCAGTGAAGCCATGAGCTATACCGTGCAGGGCCACCCAAGACGGACAGGTCATGACAGAGAGTTCTGACAAAATGTGGTCCACTGGAGAAGGAAATGGCAACCCACTCCAGTATCCTTGCCAAGAAAACCCCATGGACAATGTTAAAAGGCTAAAAGATATGACGCCGGAAGATGAGCCCCTCAGGTCGGAAGGTGTCCAGTATGGTACTGGGGAAGAGCGGAGGGCAATTCCAAGTAGCTCCAGAAAGAGTGAAGCAGCTGGGCCAAAGCCGAAAGGACGTTCAGCTGTGGATGTATCTGGAAGCGAAAAGAAAGTCCGATGCTGTAAAGAACAATATTGTATAGGTACCTGGAATGTAAGATCTATGAACCAAGGCAAGCTGGATGTGGTCAGACATGAGATGACAAGATTGAACATCGACATCTTGGGAATCAGTGAACTGAAATGGACGGGAATGGGTGAATTTAATTCGGGTGACCATTATATCTACTACTGTGGGCAAGAAACCCTTAGAAGAAATGGAGTTGCACTCATAGTCAATAAGAGAGTGGGAAAGGCAGTAATGGGGTACAACCTCAAAAACGACAGAATGATTTCAGTGCGTATCCAAGGCAAACCATTCAATATCACAGTCATCCAAGTCTATGCCCCAACCACTGATGCTGAAGAAGCTGAAGTTGACCGCTTCTATGAAGACCTACAACACCTTCTAGAACTAGCACCAAAAAAAGATGTCCTTTTCATCATAGGGGATTGGAATGCTAAAGTAGGAAGTCAAGGAGTAATCGGAATAACAGGCAAGTTTGGCCTTGGAGTACAAAATGAAGCAGGGCAAAGGCTAATAGAGTTCTGTCAAGAGAACAAGCTAGTCATAGCAAACACTCTTTTCCAACAACACAAGAGACGACTCTACACATGGACATCACCAGATGGTCAATACCGAAACCAGATTGATTATATACTTTGCAGCCAAAGATGGAGAAGCTCTATACAGACAGCAAAAACAAGACCAGGAGCTGACTGTGGCTCAGATCATGAGCTTCTTACTGCAAAATTTAGGCTTAAATTGAAGAATGTAGGGAAAACCACTAGACCACTCAGGTATGACTTAGATCATATTCCTTGTGAGTACACAGTGAAGGTGATGAATAGATTTAGAGGATTAGATTTGGTAGACAGAGTGCCTGAAGAACTATGGATGGAGGTCCGTAACATTGTACAGGAGGCAGCAACTAAAACCATCCCAAAGAAAAAGAAATGCAAGAAAGCAAAATGGCTGTCTGATGAGGCTTTACAAATAGCTGTGGAAAGAAGGAATGCAAAAGCAAGGGTGAAAGGGAAAGATATAAGCAACTGAATGCAGATTTCCAGAGAATAGCAAGGAGAGATAAGAAGGCCTTCTTAAATGAACAATGCAAAGAAATTGAGGAAAACAATAGAATGGGGAAGACTAGAGATCTCTACAAGAAAATTGGAGATATGAAAGGAACGTTTAGTGCAAAGATGGGCATGATAAAGGACAAAAAAGGCAGGGACCTAACAGAAGCAGAAGAGATTAAGAAGCGGTGGCAAGAATACACAGAAGAACTATACAAGAAAGATCTTAATGTCCCTGATGTCCATGCTGGTGTGGTCACTGACCTTGAGCCAGACATCCTAGAGAGTGAAGTCAAGTGGGCCTTAGGAAGCATTGCTAACAACAAAGCTAGTGGAGATGACAGTATTCCAGCTGAGTTATTTAAAATACTAAAAGATGATGGTGTTAAAGTGCTGCACTCAATATGCCAGCAAGTTTGGAAAACGCAACAGTGGCCACGGGATTGGAAAAGGTCAGTTTATGTTCCAATTCCAAAGAAGGGCAATGCCAAAGAATGCTCAAACTATCGCACAGTTGCACTCATTTCACATGCTAGCAAGGTTATGCTCAAAATCCTACAAGCTAGGCTTCAGCAATACATGAACCGAGTGTGAGATTTGCCCCGTTCGACAGAGAAACTCTCGTGACACGTGTGGTTCACAAAGAAGGTTTACTCATGCGTAACGTAGTAGTCACAAGCAAAGCCAGGACTGGCTTGGTACAATTGCATCACTTGTTATATTCCCCCCTTCCCGCACTTTTTTCCCGCCCCGCGATCACGTTGCTGCTGCGGATTATTGGCCCCCCCAATAATCCCCCTTGATTGTCCATGATGGCAGGTTCGGTCAGGGTCCATTGTCCTTGATGGGCAGTCCCCCCCGGCTTGGGTTGGTCCCTCCCCGTTACGTGCAAGCCCGCGGGTTCTGTGCTGCGCGCGATCTTGTTTCGCTGCCTGCGGCCCCGTTCATTGCTGGCTCGCGCCGTTATCAGTTTATAGTTAAAAGCTTCCGCTGCGGTTTTCCTGTTTGGCTGGGCGCAGGTGGCCCGTTAATTAGCGGCGCTTTCAGTTCCTCTTTTCCTCGCTAGCTGCCGCCGGTGGAGTTCGCTGGCTACGAGCTTCCCCGAAGCCCCGTGCTGACCGAACCTGACACCGAGAACTACCGGATGTACAAGCTGGGTTTCGAAGAGGCAGAGGAACTAGAGATCAAATCGCCAACATTCGCTGGATCATGGAGAAAGCACGAGAGTTCCAGAAAAATATCTACTTCTGCTTCATTGACTATGCAAAAGCCTTTGATTGTGTGGATCACAACAAACTGTGGCAAATTCTTAAAGAGATGGGAATACCAGACCACCTTACCTGTCTCCTGAGAAATCTGTATGCGGGCCAAGAAGCAACAGTTAGAACCGGTCATGGAACAACCAATTGGTTCAAAATAGGGAAAGGTGTACGACAAGGCTGTATACTGTCACCCTGCTTATTTAACCTATATGCAGAGTACATCATGAGAAATGCCAGGCTGGAAGAATCACAAGCCGGAATCAAGATTGCAGGGAGAATCATCAACAACCTCAGATATGCGGACGATACCACCCTAATGGCAGAAAGTGAAGAAGAACTAAAGAGCCTCTTGATGAGGGTGAAAGAGGAGAGTGCAAAAGCTGGCTTGAAACTCAACATTAAAAAAACTAAGATCATGGCATCTGGACCCATCAATTCCTGGCAAATAGAAGGGGTAGAAATGGAAGCAGTAACAGACTTCATTTATTTGGGCTCCAAGATCACCGCAGACGGAGACTGCAGCCATGAAATTAAAAGACGCTTGCTCCTTGGGAGGAAAGCTATGGCAAGCCTAGATAGCATATTAAAAAGCAGAGACGTCACCTTGCCGACAAAGATCCGCATAGTCAAAGCTATGGTTTTTCCAGTAGTAATGTATGGCTGTGAGAGCTGGACCATAAAAAAGGCCGAGCGCCAAAGAATTGATGCCTTTGAACTGTGGTGCTGGAGAAGACTCTTGAGAGTCCCCTGGACTGCTAGGAGGTCAAACCAGTCAATCTTAAAGGAAATCAACCCTGATTGCTCATTGGAAGGATCGATAATGAAGCTCAAACTCAGATATTTTGGTCACCTAATGCGAAGAGAGATCTCTTTGGAGAAGACCCTGATGCTGGGAAAGATTGAAGGCAAAAGGAGAAGAGGACGGCAGAGGATGAGATGGTTAGATAGCATCACTGAAGCAATGAGCATGAAACTGAGCAAACTCAGGGAGGCAGTGAAGGACAGGAAGGCCTGGCGCAATATGGTTCATGGGGTCACGAAGAGTCGGACACGACTTAACGACTAAACAACAACAATATTTATATCAATAAATATTAATTTTAATTTCGTTCTTCTATTAAAATTATAATATGGAGCAATTTTAGAGAGCTAACGGGACTAAACCCAATTTTTTTGGAGGTAGTTCAAGTAATACTTTTTCTGCTTTAGGCAAAATCTGGTGGATTCTCTACTCTTAGGTCTTATCAACTTTGTCTTCTGCTTGGAGAATTTCTTCACCATCACTAGAGTCTCAACTTAATCCAGGAGGGCCATTTCATTTCACTCACAACCAGGCATTCGTTTTGGAATCCTAAGTTGTAATACTGAGGAACAGCTTTCCACAATATGACACCCTCCGGATATGTTGAAACTATATTCTTAGCTATTTCCTACTCCCTTCTTACATTTCCTTAAATGTGTAGATGTTTAAAAAACCACTTTAGGTGAATGTGGATTTTTTTTCTGGTTTTGACTGAGTTGTAGCTTTAGAACTATTTAGAGCTGTTAAAATCATAGTTTTTTTTTTTTAATAATGATCTTTTTCTTAATATTAGAAACCAGAACTGGGAAATTCATTATAAACCAATGGAAGAAATAGCCTCACAAAGCACAGTTATGGAATCTTCTGCTGCAAGATGTGATTGTCATTGATTTAAGGACAGGAACACAGTCAGGAGCAGGAGATAGTCCTGTTGTGGCTCTCCCATCAGTATTCTGTGGGATAGTCTGAGAAGTGGGATTTGGCAAAGCTGTTCTTATGTACTGAATGTTTATAACAAGGTTCAATTTTGTGTTTGTTTCACTTAGCTAAAATGGAAATGCTTCAGACTAATGATGGGCCAAGAGGACAATAAATTGGTAGGCCTCCTTTCACATAGAGCAAGATATTTGCCAAAGTCATGTCTCATTATGTTCAAGCATAGAATAAATCTCATAGCATAATCTTCCCATGATGGAGTTTAAGGACAATATGGCTAAAAGTTTTAATGTGGTTAATGATATATATATATATATATATATATATATATATATATATATATATATATATCATTAACCACATTAAAACTTTTAGCCATATTGTCCTTAAACTCCATCATGGGAAGATTATGCTATGAGATTTATTCTATGCTTGAACAAATATTGGAAAATGTAAATTTGAATATATATATATATATATATATATATATATATATATATTCAAATTTACATTTTCCAATATTTGTTCTGAGAAATTTCTTCCTCTTTCATTCTTAGATAGAAGTAATATAGGAAGTACCCACTATAAATCTTCAGTGAAAGAGGCCTGGAAAAAAAAAATTAACACAAGCAAGAACCTAATTAATTCCAGCATATGTTTTGCCACATTTGGGGGGAATGACTGATTATGCATAGCAACAGTTTAACGTATGGCAGTGGAACTAATCATGCAGAAGTAAAACCATGAAACAACAATAGAAATTAATTAGTTTTCATTTTAACTAATGCTTTCCCTTCTGTTTCTTCAAAGTAACTATGGCTTGAAATGCCTGGACAGAATTAAACAGAGTTATCCTGGGATCCCAGATTCTATTAACCTGATCTTTCTAAGACTTATTCTGTGTGTACTTTGGAACATCTCCAACTTCTTATTACCTCTAGAATCTGGAACCTACACTGGCACTTGTATGAGGCTGCAACAATTCAGGTTCTGGATTAAATCAATGTTTATGGATGTTTGGCTTTTTTGACCCTCTTGGATAATTTTCATAAACCTGGAAAAAGGGCATTGATCTAGATCTCAGATGGCATGGTCTCTCAGCATGCTATATCAGCTTTCTAGAGCTGGAAGGAGTTAAGGCAGAATTGTACATCTTTGTACATCTTTAACCTTCATAGGCACCAGAGTACTATACCCTTCTATTATGGAGGAGTCTCTGCCCACAGGCCTGTTCTGTTTTTTTGATATTCTTTGGAAGAGAAGGGGAGTCTGAAGCCATAAATTTGTTACTCGTGGTTCATGTTGTCTCTGTGGTGGAGAGATAGGAGTCAATCCTCATCTGTTTTTTTAACTTTATTGGATTTATGGGCCCCAGTATCATTACTGGGGCTGGTCTGGATTCTTTTCTTACTTCTGGATGATATGTTTAGGTGTAGGGACTGAGACAGAGGGGGTGTGGCCATTCATAAATCTACAAATCCTTTGAAAGCAATGCTTTGCAATGCACAGGAGTGCAAGAAAAGCACTTTTCTTCACGTAAAACAACTAAAGCAAGAATATCCTTTTTTTCAGGGTTTACAGTTGCTTCATATGCTGTTTGCAGATGTTTCCAGTGCATGTGACTTTGCTGGAAAAAAGGGATTGTGCACATTCATGTATTCAGAGATAACCAGCCTCAGTTGACAAAGTGAACACTCAAGAGCAGTTGAGGAAATACCTGTGTGAGTCTGTAAAGAACATGAACGTGCTTTTGAAGGATTTCCATAGCTGTATTACAGATGCTTTTTCATTCAACAAAGCATTTGCAAACAACCAAATCCTTGGAAATACATGCACGCATTGGCTTATAGAGTCCAACCCTCTTATTCAGGAAATCCAAAATGAAAGCATGGTGAATAATGGGCTGTGAGGCTGGAAGACCTTTAGCAAGAGACAACCTCCCCTCCTCAAACTGGAGAACTAATTCTATGTCAAAATGCACTTACTGTTAACTTACTTCTTGTGCTACATCAAGTATGAGTCTCCTGTAACTATTTCTGCCTCCTTTCCTCTGCTTTTTTAAAAAAAACAGCTACTTGCTATTAGCTTCTGCAACAAAGCCAACATTTTGCATCAGCACTGTCTTTATCAGAAGTAGGCATGAAATCCCAAACACCTAAAGTTCACTGTATTCCCTATCTTGGGCTGAAAGACATTTCTGTACAGGAACTGAACAGAATTGCTTATGGGCACCCTAGAATTTTAGAAGCTGTTTTGATCAGGCCAATAGTCTCTCTAGCCAGCTTTTTATGTCCCAGAATAGCTGACAGAGTATCTTTTGTAAAGTCTTTTTTACCACTCTTTTACCATTGCTGTTCTGAATGTGGAAGCCTTAGCATAGCTACCAGCTCACACTTTTTATCCCTTTCATGTGTTATGCAGCTAGATATGACATTTTACAAGCAGCCATTAATGATGATATTAGCTGAATCCATTTCAAGACCCCCTAATGGGAAAGGTCCATTATATTATATTACTATTATTATTACTAATAACTATTACAACTATGTCTGTTCCTCCTGAATTTACTGATAATAACAGGCAGCAGAAATTGGGATCTGAAATATGACTGCTCCACTTAATCAGTGCATCTACATAGTGTTGTTTTGGGTACCAGTGGAAATTTAAAATGGCAGATGGTTCCCAGAGGGAGACACCATTATCAGATAAATCTGTATCCCAAGAATAGGTAAAAGGATGATCTAATCTTAGTGCTGATGGCCTTCTGTAGTCCTAAGAGTTGTCCAAAAGTTCTGTGCTTGCCCTGTGCCCTATAGAAAGTTGTGTTCTTGAAGGATTGTATCATTATTCATGAGAACTGGGGGGGGGGGGGCTTGTCTGAGGCATTAACTCATACTACATTCTTGTTCTGGACTCAGATCTCTTTTATCTGGTAGTGGCTCTTCCTCTTACCATTTCTTCCTCCTCCTCCTCCTCCTCCTCCTCCTCCTCCTCCTCCTCCTCCTCCTCCTCCTCCTCCTCCTTTCATTGTTCTATTTAAAACCTTTAATAACATTATTGGAAAAAAAATAAAAGCCATCTTTTGCTTTCCCTACCTGGAAAGGTGTAGAGGGAAGAGGGAATGGCCTTGAGGGACAGAAGAAAGTGCCGCTACCTGGTCAGATAAAAAAGACCTGAGTCCAGAGCAAGAATGTAGTGTGAGTAAATGCCTCAGACAAGCCCCTCCATAGTTCTCACAAAGATAAAGGGAGAGAGGAGGAAAGCACATTCAGAATTGCAAGATTCTATTACTATAACTTTACAGTAAAGTAATATTGACCTATATCAGATTGGTTTCCTAATCTGATCTACCTTGAAGGACTGATAGAAGGTCACCCCATCACAATCCTTGCAGCCCCCTAAGCTCAAAATATGATAGAAAAAATAGTCCCCCTCCCTAGTTATGGAAATGTGAAAGTGTTAACGTTTCCAATTGCACAGTCCAATGGGTTACAATGGGAGATTAGTGCCACCTTATTTATTTTGTATAGTTTGGATTTATAAGGCTGCCCCAGCAAAACAGTTACTCTGGGCAACAAATAAAAAACAGGTACAATACCTACAACAAACAAATAATAATAAAAAAATAACAAGGGGAGAGAAACACCCTAATCAAAGCAAACATTACACACCAGATGGTCACATCCTGACCTGTTAGTGTACGAATTTGAAGGAGAGGGGGGACCGGGAACAGTTTTCAGAGATTCTTTGAAGCCTTTCAGGAAACCTCCATGTAATGCTGTTCCAGATGACAGGCACCACAACAGAGATGTTCTTCCTAGATCCCGCCAGGTGAGACATGCACTGGCTCTGTTGGAACTTACATGATGGGCAAAAATAATGGGAAAAAGGCAGTCCCTGAGATAGCCACACCCTTATTATGAGTTTCATAAAGGGACCACTGACATTAGAGATGGGATTAGATGAGAATGACCTTTGGCTTTTGAAGGCATTCCAAAAAGTGGAAGGGCAGCCAAAGAAGTAAGAGGGTCACGGGACCATAACGGAATTTGATTTAATTCTAATTAAATTTAAATTATATGAATTATATGCACTGTAGATGATTCCCCTCTCCTGTCACAATAAAATTCATAGTTGACTGCCATCATAGTTGACTGCCAAGGATTAATAGATTCTACCCAAGACTCTGAAGCCCAGATTATGAACTTCTGATCTAGAGAGACCCATGGTTGAAATAGCAAGACTCTTGTCATGTTTTTATTTACTTATTCATTCATGCAGTTTTGTGACCCTGGATCTCAACTAAAATCTGTGAGCATTTGATGAAAAAGTAAAGAACCAAAAAGAGATAGATTGAACCCCTGTGGTTTTGGCACAGGGGTTATGCAATTGTTTCACTGCTCTTTCCTTGTCTACCAAGATGCCAATATTACCAGTTAAAGGGAGAAATGGGGTTGGTGTTTCAAAGGGGCAGTCATTAAGCATTCAGTAAATGCTACCAGCAGGCCAAATGTCCCACTTACCCATGAGATGAGCCTTACCTGTCTTAATTTAAGATGCTTGCTCTGTCCTTCCTTTTTACCCATTGCTTCAGGACAGTTCTAATAGCATTTTCCTTCTGTTCACACACAGTTACTAAGATGATCAAAAGGGTAAAATTAAGAGGTTAGATAGATAGGAGAGAAGAAACACATTTTATTCCAACTCATTTATAAAAAGTGGGATCTGGAGCAAATCAGATTAAAAAGAAATGATTTCCAGATGTTGAACAAACTCTATAGATAATATGAAAGAGAACAGATGGTGAATTTCAGTGCAATTCAAATAATTCAGTACATGCTATTTAAAAAAAAAAAATCTGGAGTGAAAATCTCAATATCCTGATAGATCATGCCCCTGGATAGTATTTTAACAGAGACTTTAACCCTTTTTTAGGCTACCCTGTAAGAAATGAAGTAGTTGCTATAAGCCAATTGATGATCTCCATGTAAGTACAGTTCAGGATTCATTACACAAGTTACAGATTAGATTGGCTTGGATGGGAACTCACCATTGTAAGATACAGTTCAACACAATTTTGTTGCTACAGGGATTTTTGACTATGTTTTCCATGCTTCTCCTGCCGCTTCTGACACTATTCCATCTGTTCTCTATGCTGAAGCCCAGTTAACGTGATTGATGGAATTTACTTATGGTGGCTTGGAATGAAATTGTACATTTTCTACTGCCTGCTGATCTGGCTTCTTTTATATCACAACTCAAAGGCAATTCAGAAAGGTATCACATCCAAAAGTGATTCTCCTGATTATGTTCATGTTTTATATAAGCACCTTGCTTATCTGCCAAGTTCTTAATGAGCATCACAGACCAATAATGGGAAGTACATTTTGTGAATTAACTTTCTACAAAATGCCCTTGACCTTCAATCTCATTATATGATAAATATATAGTTTACATGAATGTTGACCCTGGAATGTTAGGAATAAATAACATCACTGTCTAATAGTAAAGAAGTGTTTTGAGATCCCTTTGAGATATACATGTTAGCAATTACGTATGTATGTATATATGTATGTATTTATTTTTACTCATTATTTTAAATATGAAGTATATTTGATTCCAGATTTAATATAAAAACATATGCTACTATATTAAGGATTATTATTATTTACAATATAGGATGACATCTTACAGGAGGGGAATCTGAGTTCTGTACTGACTCCTTGAATGAATTTTTGGGATAACTAAGAGATTCTTGATCCATTGTTACTTTTTTTACCTTCCCCTTTTCCCCCCAAATCAATCTCTTCATTGTTTAACACAGAGATTTGAGTGGGATGCTGAAACTCATGATTGTCACTCCTAGTCTTGATAATCTAACCATAACATCACACTACTTTTTGTCTCATTCAGTAGTTGGGTTATTGCCATTACTGAATGCCCAAATGTAGAAATACTATCTTTGAAAATATTAATAAGTATGCGAGTGTGGAAGTCCCTACAGACATTCCTTACTTGGACATTTGAAAGGCATTTAATCAAGATCCTCACTAACAACAATTAAGGAAATTTGGCAAACATAGCTTAAGAGGAGAGATCCTCTTATGAACACAAATTAATTTTGCACCAATGCATTTAAGTTCTGGGAAATCTATATCTTTGAATCTCTACTTTGTTCAGGATTCTGGGCGGAAGCATTATGGATTTCTAAACATACCTGGAAGAAGTTAATCATCTGATATGATGTGCTTAAAGCATCCTGGAATTGTAAGACTGCCCCTGCTTGATGTGCTAGATCATCACTATCAGTCTATGATAGTTCCTCAATTGTGAGAGCTTTTCTGGGGCTTTCCAGCTATGATTATTGGCTAAAAACAAAGGAACCTATTAAGGGGAGGTGTTCCTCTTCATGGTGGGAGGTGACTTTTGAAGTTCATTTGCAAGCAGAAACAATAATTTGTCGGCTATCAGCAGGTAATCAGGGATACTAGGTTATCCCCAGAGTCGCTTCTGAGTGAGATGCTCAGTGATTAAATTTGAAATATATATATATATATTATAGCAGCTGGATAGCATAGTGGTTAGAGCACCCCCTTTGACACAGGAGACCAGGGTTAAAATCCCGGCTGGTACCTACCTTACCAGTAGGGGTCCCTAATGCTTCATCTACCTACCTCAAATATGAGAGGGACACGAACTAAGAGAGTCATGCCAGCTCGGACGTCACACAGATCAACAAGGTCTGCATCAGATGTTGGGGAACCAGGACAATCTGGTGATAAGTGGGCTATTGGAACAAACCATACATGGACGAAACAAGAGAACTTGGAATTGATGAAATGCTACTACAATGGTAGACCTAATGAGAGGGAATATATGAAACATATGAGGGAATTATTGAAAGACAGAAGACCTACCTCCACACTAACTGAGAAACAACTAGTTACCTAGCGCTTCAACATAGTGAAGAGGAAGTTGCTGTCACAACTTGAGTTAGGCCAACTCCACATTACAACCCGGACTCAAGTAGACCTGGAAGAACAACTGGATGTGCAGCCAACACCTGAAGCTGGAATGTCACTGCCACCCCCTCCGTTACAGAGCACAGCAGCTGCTATAAGGCATAAGATCATGGATAAACTAGCTACAGCCAACCCTTGAGACTGATTACCAAGGCTCAGTGGAGAAGGACCATCGGATAGTATGCTAGAAGATGCCAACAGAGCCCTCCAGACAATCCCTACTACCACCATAACTCAAACCAATGAACTGGTATATGCTACAGCCACTCATTCATTCATTCATTCATTCATTCATTCATTCATTCATTCATTCATTTGTAAATTTGTATGCTGCCCATCTCCCCCCAATGGGTGACTCTGGGCAGCTCACAGTTAAAATCAAAAACCCATAAACAATTAAAAATCCCCCATAAATAGTTAAAATAAATAATCCATTAAAACTCAAATCTAAACAACAAACCCTGTACATACATACTAAAAACATTCAAGATGATGGGGGGGGGGCAAGGTCAATCACCCCACAAGCCACCTCCACTGGTGCAAGTCTCCATCTGGCCCCCTAACCAGGGGAAACCCTAACCAGGATTTCACCCTTTCCTGAAGGCCATGAGAGTGGGGGCACACTGGACCTCAGGAGGCAGGTTGTTCCATAGGGTGGGAGCCACAGCAGAAAAGGCCCTCTGCCTAGACTCACCAGGCAAAATTCCTTGACCAGTGGGGTCTGCAACATGACCCTTCTGCTGGACTGAGTGGGACAGGCTGAAGTAACCGGGGCGAGACGGCTCCTCAGATAACCTGGTCCTGTACCATGAAGGGCTTTAAAGGTAACACCTTGAATTGGACCCGGAAGCAAACTGGTAACCAATGCAGCTTGCGTAACAGCAGTGTTATATATGCCCTCCTAGTGGCATTCAGAACTGTCTGTGCCACCACATTTTGCACCAGCTGTAGCTTCTGGATACTCTTCAAGGGTAGCCCCATGTAGAGCATGTTACAGTAATCCAACCGGGAGGTGACCAGGGCATGAGTGACCATGCGGAGGGTCCCCTGATCGAGGAAGGGGTGTAACTGCCACAAAACACAGCAGTTGTGGGCAATCCTGGAAATGCTTGGCTACGTGATCAAGAAGAACAGCAGTACATACCCACCCTGGAAAATGAGATTGGAAGCTAAGATCAAGGCAACTCAGAGAGAAGTAAATCAGCTGGTGGAACTACAGACGGGTGTGGAGATTAAGGATAAGACTCGGCTACTGAAAAAATATATGGGGCTGATTCCATCTGAAGCCCTAGAGACTGCTAAAACAAAGGCTCACAGTGCTGGCTGCCAGGCTAAGGAGATACACTAGAGAAGCAGAGGCCAAGAAGATAAATGCCCTGTTCTCCAAAGAACCATCCAAGGTGTTCTCCCAACTGCAATGCAACCACACAGTAACAGCAGAGCAACCAGCAGCAGAAACTGAACAGTACTGGAAGAACATATGGGAAAAAGAGAAGACATATACTGTAACACCAGTACAAAGTGGCTGCAGGATCTGAGAGCAGACCACAGCAATCTCCCAGAACAGAAACTGGTCACCATCACAGTAGCAGACATCCAACAGCAGGTCAAGATCATGAACAGGTGGACAGCGCCTGGCCCAGACATAATCCATACCTACTGGCTAAAGAAACTAACAACAGTACATGAACGCCTAGCAGCACAGATGAACCAGCTGCTAGCAGCAGGCTCCCACCCAGACTGGCTAACACAAGGAAGGACCTCGCTGATCATGAAAGACCCTCACAAGGGAACAGCACCATCCAACTACTGGCCAATAACCTGCCTCCCTGCAACATGGAAAGTTCTATCAGGCATCGTGGCAACAAGCTACAAGACTATATGGGCCACATAAGCACAGCTCAGAAGGGCATTGGGAACAACACCAGAGACTCAAAACACCAGTTGTGCATAGATAGAGCAGTTGCCAGAGACTCAAGGTCTAGGCAGACCAATCTGAGAACAGCCTGGATTGACTACAGGAAAGCCTATGACTCAATGACACACACATAGATCTGTGAATGCCTGCTCTATACAAAGTCAACAGGACTTTGTCCTCAACAACTCAATGGGACTGTGGAAGACAACGCTGGAAGTCAACTCAAGACAGCTCGCACAAGTGGCCATCAAGTGTGGCATATACCAAGGTGATGCACTGTCCCCACTGCTGTTCTGTTCCCCCTTAGCCAGATAATCACAAGGACTGGATACAGAAGTTCAGAAGTGGAATCACCATCAGCCACGTCCTCTACATGGATGACATCAAGTTGTATGCTGAGAGTGAACAATACTCACTGATCCACTTGACACAGATCTACAATGAGGACATTGGGAAGTCATTCAGATTGGAGAATGTGGCAGGATGATAGGAAAGAGAGGGAAGGTAGTTAAGACCAATGGGGTGGAACTACCAGTGGGCCACATAGCAGACATAGAGATTAACTATAAATACCTTGGTATCCCATAGTCACATGGGAACCATGAGGAGGAGGCAAGGAAGACAGCAACATCCAAGTACCACCAAAGGATAAGACAGGTCCTGAAGAGCCAGCTCAATGGGAAGAACAAGATCCACACCATCGACACATATACCCTATCAGTCATCAGATACCCTGCCAGTATAGTGATCTGGCCAAAGGAGGATGTGCAGGCTGCCGATGTGAAGACCCGGAAGCTCCTCACAATGTATGGAGGTTTCCACCCCAAGTCCAACACCTAGAGATTGTACACCAGCTGCAAAGAGGGCAGGCGGGGTCTGATGAGTGTCAAAGCCACTGTCCTGGATGAAATCCGGAGCATCCAGGAGTACATCAGTAAGATGGCACCCAAAGATGAGCTGCTGAGAGAATCCCTCAGGCAGCAGCAGACATGGGAGGAAGTTCAAATGGAGGAAGTACCATGGCAAGACAAGCCCCTGCATGGGATGTACCATCAACAGATAGCTGAGGTGGCTGACATTGGGAAATCCTACCAGTGGTTGGAAAGGGCTGGACTAAAAGACAACACTGAGGCACTGATCATAGCAGCACAAGAACAGGCACTAAGTGCCAGATCCATAGAAGCAGGGGTCTACCACACTAGACAGGAGCCAAGGTGCAGGCTGTGCAAAGAGACCTCAGAGACAGTCCAACACATAGTGGCAGGGTGTAAGATGCAGGCAGGAACAGCATACACTGAACGGCACAACCAAGTAGCTGGCATTGTGTACAGGAACATCTGCACAGTGTATGGGCTAGACCCCAAGTCCAGATGGGAGATTCCACAGAAGGTTGTGAAGAATAACAGGGCTAAGATCCTGTGGGACTTCCAGATCCAGATGGACAGGCAGTTACTGGCCAATCAACCAGGCATCGTGGTAGTAGACAAGGACCAGAAGACAGTGGTAGTGATAGATGTATCACTAGGAAGGAGTACATCAGGAAGAAGGAATATGAGAAGCTGGAGAAGTACCAGGGCCTGAAGGAAGGACTAGAGAGGATGTGGAAAGTCAAGGCCAAAGTGGTCCCAGGGGTGGTAGGAGCACTCGGGGCTGTGACTCCTAAGCCGGGACAGTGGCTCCAGCAGATCCCAGGAACAACATCAGAGCTCTGTCCAGAAGAGTGTCGTGCTAGGAACAGCTCAGATCCTGTGCACAACCCTCAAACTTCCAGGCCTCTGGTAGAGGACCCGAGACTGAGGAAGACACAGACCACCCAAAGGGGTGAGAGGGGAATTTTATAAATATAAAATAGCTCCCCTCCCTCCCACAAAAGTGAATTCTCCTGCTAAGTCACCAAGTGTTGAGATGTTTAGAATCAGTAACTCAGATTTGAGAATTACCTGGGCTACTCTCCCTCTTCCAGTGTTATGCCCTTATCCTTAGAATAAGATTATAATATGTTTTATATTTTAGCATTTTTGCTGCTAAAAGTTCCTTCTGGGGATGCATTTAATTAAAAAAAGCCAGCTATTACAAAATAAACACAGGCATTGATAAATACCTGTTTCCCTTTTTATAGTTCCATTTTAATGTCAACTCCATTTTTACAGCAGAATCTAAGAAGATCAATTTTTAATACCACACACACACACACACACACACACACATCTCATTAATTGTGAACTTCTGTTCCAACTAAATGACTGCAGATAATGAGACTGCAGGTTCGACTGTGAAAAACATATGCTACAAATGTGCTCAAGCCTGTCCTGTTTTGCACATTTGTAAGGGAGAGAAAGAGTCAAAAACCCATTTTCCAAACTGAACCAGGTACCAAAAATCATGGATATAAATACTGGCATCTGCACGAGAAGGTGGGAAGTGGAGACAGAATGAGTCAACCAGTATGGCATCATTGTAATAGAAGCCCCACCCCTTTTGTACATGTGTCGTGACATCATATACAAAAGGGGTAGAGATTTTATTGTCAGGGCCTGGAGCGGCTTTCCTCATTTTGGTTAAAGCAACACGTTTCTGCAGTTGTTCATAGAGACACAAAACCCTTTGCCACAGGAAATGAGTTTTGGTCTATATTTTCCAGCCATAGATATGTAAAAACACAGATGTGTGAAATATGAGGGCCACTTGTGAGGACTAGGTTCTCTCTGGTGTAGGTTTGGAATCCTTGCCTTGGACATGGTGGCGTCTAAGCTCTCTTCCCCATAGGAATTGCAGTGTTCTTATTTTTAAAAAAAGCTGAAGAGAATTAAGATCAAATATCTTTTCATATTATATCATTTCTGGTATCCTAGCAGGCACTGAAATGGCATCCTAGCTAAGGCACACTGTTCCTAGCCCAACTTCTCACACCTTAATTACTACAGTAATTTAAAATAGATTCCTCAGTGGCTGCTTCCAAAGGTGTATGAAAATGTCCTCTGATTTCTCTTACAGTTAAATGTCTTCCCTGTAGCCAGACTTTGATGTTTGATGACTGAGGAGCACTACCTCAGTAGTTTGGCCTAGATATATTGTGATGGTTCAAGTTTAATTTAGTGGTGTTCAGTCATTCCAAAATCAGTTGGCCAAGCTGATTATGATTTAACTTGTCCTGCTGGCTTCAGTGGAAGCTAAGAGCAGCTAACTCAGTCTGGACCCAGTTCAGTGGAATTTAAGGTGTTGGACTAGGACTGGGGAGACTCAGGTCCAAGTCCCCCCACCCCCCGACATGGAAGCTTACTGGATCATTTTGGGCAAACAATCTCTTTCCATCCAACCTATCTCTCAGGGCATAAAATGAGGAGAAACCACCATGTGTGCTTGAGTTCTCCAAGAAAAGGCAGGATATAAATACAACAAATGATGATTCTACAGAAACTTTGTGGAAAGTTACGCCCAAATTTTCAGAGCTTCTTGTTTGCCTGCTTCTTCTAGCAGATCCTTTTTGTAGTCTTTCTGAAAGCTCAACCAAGGGAGAGTTCTAAGCCATCTTAACTGGTCCAAGGCCTAGCCCAGGCAAATCAAGCCAAATTAAGAAACAACCCAGAATTTTAACGCAAAGATGTAAAGAAGGGGGGAGGGGAGAGGAAGAGAAGAATCTTACCTATTTTTAATGTCAAGGCTGTGTATAAAATAACAAAAGGGCAATGCCATGCCCACAAAAGATGGATTAACAGGTTTAGTTAAACCTCAAGATTTGCAAGGGCACTCAACGTTCAACATTTCAGTCCAGTACAAAAAGGACTTGCTGCCTTCCAGATATGTTGGACCACAATAGCTAAAATGGCTGGCTGGGGAGTCTGGGAACTGTCCCAGAGAGCACAAGAGTGGGGAAAGCTATCCTGAAGCCATGTCCTGAGATAGGAAGGTGAGAGAGAAAACGATGGAAGAACTGCTGAGTAGCTGATCCCCGTTGGAGGAACCTAGTCCTGCCTGGAGAAAGTGCAGAACTACATCTTTAATGATATAACTGCATCCCTTTGGCCTGACGTTGCATGTCACCAGGATGATCCCTGAAGGTAACTTCTTTCAAAGGTAAACAAGATGAACAACATTCCTTTCTGAAGGAAATGAATAATCATGCTGGCCAGAAAGAGCCTCCTAGAGTTGCTTAGCCCCTTCTCTAAAACTGAAGGAGGATAAGGGCAGAGGCTCATGGGTTAGGCATTCCACATAAATGAGCTAGAGGAATTGTCACCCCAGGAATCCATGGGAACAATTTTAACTGCAGATACACTGGCTTTCTCCCCCACTTCCCAGCTCATGTAAATGATTTCTTTGTTGACATAGAGGGGGTGCGCCTCTTCCTTATCTGTCATTTATTAAGACCAGAGATATGAAGCCAAGAATGTTATGTAATTTTCCAAGCACTGCTTTTGTGAAGGCAGAATGACACACCGTTTTTTTAAAAGTACAATACCTCCTCTTAGACCATTATGCAGTGTTAAAAGGCATTAAAAGACTTTAATTTCATGCCCGCAACAAAAGATGAATGCCTGGATTATCTGACCCAAACTGTTACATTTCATGTACTTACTTAAAAGACCTAGTTCCCACTTCAGCTGATGCAAAGTAATTTACAAAGAAAGGAAATCCAATAAAAAGTGATCTGATCCTTAGCTGTAATAAAGTAATAAAATTAAACAAAGCAAAAAAGAAGTATACAGAGAACATAAATACATCGAACAAGCAAAAAATTACAGTGACAAATGCTAAAGAGTCAATAAAAAATAACTAATCTGAAACAAATGAACAGAAATGACTTTACAGAGAATAGAAATTCAGATCTGCTGTTGATGTGGGGTTTATTTCAGAACAAAACCTTGCTTCTCTGTCCCCACTAAACACTCAAAGTAAGGTGGCAATTTACATATAATCTAAATAAGATTGCAAACATTTATCAACTATTTGCTTCTGGTAATTTCTATGTATGCATGCAAATTTTAGGAATTATTATTATTTATGTGGAACTGGGGAAACAATAATAAGATTAAGCAGAGGGGAAAATAGTGATGTGAGCTGAGCATGGATTGGCAAAGATCTGCTCTTTTTTGAGCTAGAGTTAGACCTGGTTTTGGAGCCCCTTCAAACATGAGGGCTTTCTAATGTCAGAGACAGGGTCCTCTTAATTCAAAATGGCAACTGTAATCCACTCACAAAGAGATTTAATTTTATTACACACTGCTTCTTCCTTGAGTTCAGTTTAGATCAATGCTATTGTACTCTGCTTAATATTTCAAATATATATTTGTGAGCACACAACATTGCTATGTCCCTTATAATACAAATACGCCATGAGTGTGTGAAAAGCAAGCAGATTTCTAGTTTGGTTATGAATCTACTAATCAAGATCTACTGCAGTGTTTTTAACCTTGCATGCTGGCTGGGGAATTCTGGGAGTTGAAGTCTGCACATCTTAAAGTTGCCAAGCTTGAAAAACACTGATCTACTGCATTTGCCTTTGTATCTTTTTTCTCCACCAGATGATTTATAATATCTGTAGATTTCAGAATACAGCTCTTGGATGTTGTAAGCGCAAGAAAGGAACTCAAAGCATTTTTAAAAGAAATTTTTACAAACCATGCATTTTTTTCTTCCAAAATTAGATCTATTAGTGAATCCCCCTATCCATCTCATTCTTTTTCCCTCTGAGATTGGTAACCCAAACCTAATTACAACGAACTAGCTAGAACTGTTTCCTCAGTTTCTTGTTGACAATAGTTTGGAGTTGAAATTCAGCTACAAAGTGTCACGTTAGCAACCATAGCTTTTAAAAAATGTCTATTTCTTTTTTTAAAAAAGTCATGGAAAAATTTAAAGGTAGGTTGGGTTTCCTGATAGTGTAACTCCCAGATTTTCCCATCTGCATGGCCTTTGGTTAAGTTTATGGAAGCCCTGTTGGAGAAGGCTTATCATTGGATAGATTTGCTGTAGACAAAAAGCTGAGGTGAAAATGTTCAAAGCTGATAACTATTTGTTGCACACCAAAGTGGAAATCCTAGAATGGTCTTTACCTCTCTTTGTTTTCACATTTCAGATTGATTTGGATATTCCTTCCAAATGGGGAGAAATTTATTTAATTTTTTGAAATAATCAGCAATTTGGAAAATAAGGACTCTCCCCACTAGCCTATCCAGATTTGCTTCCTGGCAGCTCCTCTTCAAAATATTCTCCTTCAGGTTTCATTTTAGTAGAAACAGCAGGGGAGTGAACAAAAAGGGAAGGAATTAAGGATGCAAGATCTCATGAAAGCTGTTTTAGTTGGCATGGGGCTTGGAAACACTGTGTTTTTGACCCACATGGGCACGAACCTCTGCCACCCTGTGTAATGGTGAACCTGTCTGTTGAGAGTAGGAATTGGGTGACAGATCTTTAAATAAATAAAAGACTTTGGAGAACAGAAAACATAAGAAGATTGGGGAAGGCTGGCAGATATAAAACAAAAGAACCAAAAGCCAACGTTGATTGTAAGGGTTTGTAAAGCTTCACTTATTCTTGAGGCATATGTGTAGGACCCCACACTACAAATAAGTCAGCTTTCTACTACTGACATGTCTTTGGAAGAGCAAAAGAGATGACAAAACCATGCAAATAGTATCTCACTCACTAAATCTTGGGAAAGATTGTACCTTGTCTAGCTTAGTGCCAAGCGCAGCTTCAAAAATGCAATGTAGCAAAATTGCTTCTTAGTTACTCTTCCTGTGCAGTAGTTTTTCTCTGCAGATCCTGGAAGATAAAAAGCAGCAAAGTATCATGGACTTCAATTTAATGAGCATGGAAGGAATGGAAAAAGGATACATGGCTAATCAACTGACCTCTGATTAGTGGTAAATCTTGTGACTCTCCAACAATAATACAATTTATACTTCAATGGGTGTCTTACATTTTCAACTTAATTTCTTTGGCTAAATGCCTCAAAGCCATTTGATTGCCAATATTAATTTTTATCACACACACCCCTTTACAATCTAATTGTAAGTTCTGCTATTCTACAAGCAAACATGGGGTCAGACAATGCACTATTCATTAAACATATAGTTCTCTCAGTTCTTTTAATCTTGGTTTCCAGTTGTGTAAACATACTGGAGGAGACATCACTGTACATATAGAAGAGATGTAAACTTTCCTCCTCAGCTTCTTGCTTTGTAAATTCCTGCCCATTCTCCACATGCCCACATAAGTTTTAAAAGGGAAAATACATCCACTGGGCCAAACACCTACAGTATCTATGGATGGTGAAATTTGGTTTGTGGTCCCTATGTTCTAACGTTGCAAAAGAGTAGGAATAAGCTGCATGTCTAGTGCCTATGAACTTTCCTCTTTAACTGTGGAAAGTTCATAGACACTAGACTGAATAGACCTGGAAGAAAATAGTTATGCGTTTGCATTGGCCAACCTGTAAATTAATACAACCTGTAAATGTTCTCTATAAATCTTTCATATGTCAGTGTTTTTTAAAACTCTGATAACTAATAGATATTCATGAAACAATACCAAATTCAACCTTTAGAGAATGTTATTCTGTATATATCTAGAATTGAATTCTAGATATATATGTAGAATTATTTTATATATATATATATATTCTATATATATATATAGAATAGAATTATAGAATTATATAGAATATAATTTTATTATATTTTTAGGTAATGGAGCAATACAGAATTTATTATATTTTTAGGTAGTGGAGCAATGCAGAATCTTTGCACAATGACTGTGCCCACTTTCAAATTCCCTTCATTTTATTTTTCTACAAAATACAGCGTTATTAAACTATAAAAATAGTAGCAACTGTTTGCTTAAAGGAAAAAAAAATCAAACAATGATGTCTATGGGGATTGGAGGTAAGGTTGAATGTGGAAAGTTAGCAAAGGATCTTAAGCTATGTGAATTTTTCTTTTTATTTTGTCTCTCTCCATCCCTCTGCAGCTTTCCTGTATATCTATACTTCCTGATTTGGAAAAAAAAATGGATGGACTATCTTCTGATGGGCTTCAGATAAAATTAAGGTAGTTAGGAAAGCAGTGGACCACTATAGAGATGATTATATTGTGAAAGATATTGGCATAGATCCCTCACTTCATCACTTCCTAGAACCCAAACCTCCTAAAATTCTACAAGAATTTTGCCTATATTTTCTTCTTCTTTTTGTAGCATATTAAAAAATGGTTAAAACCATGGAAGATATTTTCAGTGCAGCATTGAACTTGGAACTGTAAAGTATGGCTTATATTTCTATTGGCCTCAACAGATCTGGTTGATATGGATATCCTCCTGGATCTATCTGTGCTTACACTTTTACATCCATATGGTAAAAAGCAATGAGACAAATGGGGATATCTGCAAGGTATGACCAAAAAAGTAAAAAATGGGAGCCATAGTGATCGGAGCTCCACCCAATTTTATGTGCAAAACTCATAAAGAAACAGGTGAAGCTTCAATTGCACCACTGTGCTGGCATCTCAACTTTTTTGACCACAGGTAGTGGGCAGCCCTGGAGAGAATCTGGACTTCTATTGATTACAAGAATAAATTTGGATCATCACAGATTTCTCCATAACACCTAATCTCTTGATTCTGGAGTTATTTTCCACTTAAAAAAAAATCCTGAGCTGATTCTTCTGCTGTCTGAAATTAATCCCAAGATGATTTAATTTTTTTTAAAGAAATAAAATACAATATACCTTTCTAGACACAAGGGAGTTCTTCCCATGAAGTTTGAAATGTTTCTTGATATATAGAGCAGATAGATACAGCAGACACTTTGCTTTATTGCTGCAAGAAATCTTGTTGAGCAGACAACATAAGGTAAGTTACATCAAAGCCAGTAATGAGACCCTGAACAGAATGTCCTTTATGGCTCCAATTGCTATCGATCCCCTGTGCCAATCATTTGTCTGATGTTCCAGAGACTTTGTACATTCCAAATTAAGTTGTGAACATTTTAAATTCAGTCTGCAGTAGATTAGTTGAAGATTTGCCACCCCAAGTTATATATGAAGAAAATAAGGACTTGGATAAATATCAAAGCAAATCTCAGGAAACACACTAATATTCTCTGCTTGGTTCAACAAGGAGGAATAGACAGATTCCTCATATACTATCTGTGGATCAGTTATTGAGTTGAGTTACCAGATGCAAAGGTTAGCAAGACATCTGTTCCTTTAGTAGATGCTTAGAAGATGGAAATTATCGGGCAGAAGTTCTCATGGAAAGGTGAGGCCTTTCAGATCTTTTAAAAATGCTCTCTTCTTCACACTATTATCAAAGTATATGAATGCTACTTCCTTTTGCATCTTTAATATTATTTTTGCTAGGTAAACTCTCAGTAATGTGACAAAAAGGTGGACCTTGCATTGTTAGTCAGTTTTATCTACATATTCATATCTTGCTTTTGCACACACACACACACACACACACACACTTTCTCTGGCTAAAACTATTCCAGCTGTGCCAAAATCAATGCAACACATTCTGGCAGGAATAGAGCAGCCTGTAAAGACATTTGGATCTGGGCCAGGAAAAAGAGACATGGACCTTGGTTTGTACATAGGTTGAGAAGGTATAAAATAGCAGTCTTTTTTCCTGAGACATCTGCACTGGAGCCATTGTTCTCTGACAGAGCACATACTTTATGCCCAGAAAGAATCTAATATTTTCTAGTTAACTGGATCAGGTAGCAAAACTATGGGAAATATTTCTTCCTAAAACTGCAGAAAGCTAATCATGATTGGTAATAGACTAAAGGACAGAGACCATGTACAGTCTATCCATCTGGAATTCTAGGTTCTGAATAAAGAAAACTTCATGGGTACTTTCATGAAGTGATTATTGTTTGGCTCTATGAATTTATCCAACTTTCTTTCAAACCCATCCTATGAATTTATCCAACTTTCTTTCAAACCCAACCCATTCAAAGCTATCACCAACTCTAGTCCCAATTGAGCTCTGTTTCTAGATTTTTGAGAACGGAGAACTCCCCTCACCACCATCCACAGAACACAGTCTCTCTCTTTTGCCTTCCTTCCAAATGTTCCTAATTCCAGCAAAAGAGGGAGAGACAGACAGCAATTCAAGAGCTCTTATTGGCAGGATTACAGAGGGCATAACATTCACTGGCTAGCTATTTATCTCAATATCAGGAACTCCACCCTCTCATTCAAACCCTACAGGTTTGTCCATTTATGGAAATGAAACTTCAGCAGTGATTGTGACTCTGAAAAATCAGAAAGACCATCAAGTATTCAAATAGCTCTCTCTAACATCTGGTCCAAAAATTCAGCTCAGAGGAATGATTCAGCCAATTTTCCTTTGAACTGAATCACCCTTTTGAAGCTTCATACAACTTTGTTGTATATTATCTTCTGACTCTGTCTGGAAACCGTCTTATTTATTATTATAATTTTATATAACAGTCTTATTTATTGTTATAATAATTGAGAAATGAGCTCTCTTTATTTCAGAGGAATGGAATTACACTTATCTGTTAAGTTCATTCTCATGCTTCATTCATTTTTCATTTTTACCATCACGTTTGCTCGAAAAGCAACATTCTCCATGGCTGTCTTTAGAAATCAAGGCTTGGGTTAAACGTGACACTGGATTCTGGATGCCAGGGAGATGATCAGAATTTTATTTGGAAAGAAAGGGTGTTTTTTTCATGGCAAGCAAAAAGAAGATAGAATAGGGAATAGAGAATACTGGAGGGTCAGTTTCAGTTTCTATCTAGTCCATGATGTTCCACTGACTGATTCTCTGATCTTCCACCAAACAGCTGAAACGTGTTCCTACATACAAATGTTATCTGCAGTGCAGAAAGCATTAATAGAGATATTTCAAATATGTTACAATAAAAAACCCTCCTCAATAATATTTTGAGAAGTACCTATGCTGTCTGATTGATCAATTAATTAATTAAGCTAGTCTGGTTCTCCCATGCCTTAATTAAAAGCGTGTAATGTAAGCTTTTAGAAGTCTTTTTTTTTGCATTATATCTGCAACTACCCTAGGATGTTCAGGCAGAGACGCTGAAAGAGCAGCTGGGAACTGTGCAGAGAATTATCTTCCAATTACATCATTCAGAGCTGCTCACACATGAAATAAAATAATCTAACATGGTCAGCTGTGAAACCTGCTAGATGCTCCAGGAGGTGTTACCTATATGGGGCCTCCATGTGAAATGTCGTTGGAATTTTATTCCTCTCAAAGTTTTGAAAGTGCTTGAAGGCAGTTTTTGAGCTCAAAGAAAATAAACTTCATGCTTGCATATGTTTATTTTCCTTGGCCAGGCATTTGCGGAATGGTGGCAGAAATGTGAGGAGCGAAGAAACTTGAAAAATAAAAAAAAGAACAGAAGACTTCAGTTGGGAAGTAGCTGAGAAGTTTGGCAGTGCCAAATCTAGAACAATTAATGTTGGGGAGCAAAGAGTTGGGAAAAATATTAGGGAAGTAAGGAGTTTTTTGGTATTATTATGTTTAAGTCATGCTTTTCCACTGGAGCTCAAGGCACGGAGGTCATTCTTCCCTTATTTTATCTTCAAAAACAGTAACCTGAGACAGATATTCATCCAAATCCCCTATCTGAAATTTGAACTTTGCTCTCCTTGGTTCCAGTCTTCAACCATTATGCCATGTTAGTTCTCTTTATATCTAATATGCTTAGCAAAATAATGATGATGGTTAATTTACTACCTTATTAATAAAGACTAATACACCTGTTATTGTGATGAAAATCAGATCTCCCACTTCCTTCAGATAAACATCCTTTGACTCCTTTCCTCAGCTCCTATGGTAGTCACAATTTTTGATCAACCACTAAACACTCTCATGCTGATTTTTACTTTCATACTGATTTTTCTGACACACAACCTGTCTCTGTGGAAGGCAACTTTTGTCAACTATTGGAATATTCACCTTCCCTGAAAGATCTTTTTTTATAGAAAAATGTTGTTTTATGCCGGCCAATGACTGAAATAAAGATGATCATTACTAGTAAATTCTGTCAAGATCAGCAATTTACAGGAAATACTTTATGTTTTCAAACTTACTCAAAAAATCCCCTTATAAAATACTTTTCAGAGAAGGCTTAAGTTCCCTTTCTGCTTTCCAGCCTTGTCTTTCTTCCTGTCTAAAATTATATGGGAAGAAAGACTAGCATAGAGAGAGAATGAGCATAGCAATTCCAGGAAGGAAGTTGAGGAAATGGGACACTGATGGATGGGAGGTGAAAGAGGGAGCAGGAAATATTTTGAGAGGAGCCTACGTAGGCCCTTCCTGCTATGCTGGAGGTTGGAAAGGAAAGATGCAACGGGAGGTAAAAGAGAAGAGAAAAGAGATGTTGCAGTTATTGCCTTCAATCTATAAGGAGTGAAAATAACACCTACATCCTTGCAGATGGCTTTCCAACTGCTTAAAATCGATTCCTCTGTTGACTTATACAGCATGAATGTCTAGGAAAGTGATAAGAAGAGTAGAAAATATTCTTTGAGGAACCAGCTGGGGTGGGGAAGCTCTAGTTGAAGTGTGTGTTTCTCCCTCATTATCTTTTGGGACAAATGATTCCATTTCCTTAACTATGTAACCGGGACAGATGAGTGGCTTACTGGAGCTGCCTATTCAATGACATAACCTTTGCTGAAATAGATATAGAATTTGGAGGGGGGGGGGGAGTGTATTCCACAGAAAAAATGTTACCATTAGCTAGACATTTGGTATGATATATACACAACACTTAAAGGAAAAAAAGAAATTTCATTCTTCCGTTTCAAAAAAATTATATACATTAAGATGAGCATGGAGCTATACAGAATCTGAAAGTTTTTCATGCTTCCTTCTTATAGCTGGAGCCCTTATTTAACCATAGCAACATTATGAGATTTTGGTAAGTATAGCTGACATACATGTAAGTTCTCATTTGTAACCAAAGGTACACTGTGTGCGTGCGTGCCTTCAAGTCACCCTTGACTCCTGGCAACTGCCTGGACAAGGAGGAAACATTTTTTTCAGAAATGGTTTGTCATTGCCTTCTTCCTGGGACTGAGACACAGGGACTTACCCAAAGTCACCCAAGCTGGCTTCGTGCCCAAGGTGGGAACAGAACTCACAGCCTCCCAGTTTCTAGCCTGATGCCTAAAACCCTACACCAAACTGACTCTCTACCAAAGGGATAATAAGCTCACTATTAAACTGAAAGCTGTTATGAAGTGAACTTCTGGGCCCATGTTGCTAGTCTGTATACTTAAAACAGAAAATTGGTCTTAGGGAATCCTCCCAGGAAGTCTCATGGACAATTATGTGTGAACAATCATGTGTATTATTATTAAATTATTAAATTGCATGAATACGATATCCTTAAGAGCTTTAGTCTGTTTTTTCTCTTTTCTAGCAGCAGAGAAAGACTTTGACAGCACCTCCCGAGACCCTTGATGTCTGAATGAGTCAGAAAACAATTTCAGCTGGTTTCACATAAGATTTTGTGTATTTTGTGTAAGTAGCCTGTGTATGTGTGTCTATGTGTGTGGTTTTGCTGCACTTGCCTCACTCACATTTTAGGAAACTATCATCAGCTTCTTCTCTTCTCTTTCCCCATACCTATTTTGACTTGATTTTTCTTTTTTTCTTTTTTTCCGTCTGAAAATAAAAAGAAGGAAAGAGCTGTAACAGTAGTATGGTTTTCTTAAATGTCAAATCATCTGAATGATCCTCTTGCATCATTTTATAATGGGTGTGGTTTTGACATTTGTGATGATCTATAAGGAATGGGGTCCATCTGCATTAGTATCTTTCCATATTATATGACTCTGAAATCAATCTTCTATAATGTACTTAGATGAAGTACTTAGATGAAAAAAAAAGCTTTCATTAAAAAAAAGAGCAACAAGTTTTGTACTCATTTTTAAAACTCTGCATATCTTTGTGGTATTACCAGTTGGTGGCATTTTATTAAGATGTCTGTGTGCGGGATGCCTCTTTAAGAAATCTTTGACATGTTTTATTTTACATAGTGCCTAATTCATTAGCATAAAGCACCAGGCTGCAAAAAGAGTAGTCAATCTATTTTTAAGAAGAAGAAGGCATAGGTGAATTGTCACTTTCCTGTAGAAACGTTTCTGCTGTTGTGTCTAGGAGTGCGGATAACACATAGCAGGATGCACATGAAAACCAAATGTTTGTTTCCCATGAAAATGAGAAAGTGAAATATCTGCAGTTTTGTCCAGAGAAAATATCTGAGATCTGATAAGGAGACAGGAGCAGTGATCTCCAAAATTTTTTGACTTCTCAAACCAAGGGCAGAATAAGCAGAACTCATTATATTACACAAATTGTAGCACTCCAGTGCTTTTTTACTATCCAAAATAAGCTTATTATTTTATAGCAAGAGCAAGCTAAAGGCATTGATTCACAATGCAGGAAAAACACACGTGCGGGGTCGCAGGGAGCTGAGATGGTGAAGTGATGGAGAGATCTTAATAAATGTAAGGAATGAAAGGTAAAAAGAAATGGTAGCTTAGCTGGCTACCATTTGATCATATGCCATTTGATATATGATCAGATCCTGCGGATCATATATCAGTAATGGAGGAGTATACTCAGCAACTCCATAATTTACTATGTGCAGGCTGGGCTCACAGCAAACATTGCTCCTTCCTGCACAATTCCATCTATGGCACCTCACAAATGATTTTCTGTCTTTCTGAAATTGTTCCGTGGGGACCTTTTCTGTCTCGCTGTTCAGTTTTACCTTCTTTGCCCTGGTTGTCTTCCCAGCAAGCCAATGAACAAAAATGGAGGATCCCAGGATGGCTGGCATATGAGAACAACCTGGGGTCAGGTTGTATCCAGCTTTGGTTAAGTGCCAGAATATTTTAAAATTCATTGGTTGCAATGCAAAGTGGTCACAGTCATTATTACACAATGCATGTGGAAATGCTGCTAAATTGAGAATAGAACTGGGGGATTTTCTTGTATACATCCCTGTATTTTCAAGCTGCCACTGGCAGGGCAATAAAGGGGAACATATGGAAGAGAAGAAATGAATTAAACAGTTGCTGTACATGGGGGTTAAATATCATGGAAGTATGAAAATCATGCAAATGAATGAGGGACTTCTAGTTCTCCCTGTGGCAGGGTGAAGTGGGCGGCAGGAAGAAAGTAGTTAGTCTGGGCCAAAGTCATGGATTTTTTTTTTAGGAAAGGCAAGTGACTCAGAGCAGGTAGGCAGGAAAGGGTAAAATACTAGAATGCACCTGTAAAGTGGCACATACAGTACTTGCCTTGGGTACAGAATATAAAAAGAGAAGGGGAAAGAAGAGAAAGTGGGGAGGTTATATTTCAGATACTGCAGGACATGCTGCTGGAGAGGACATCATCTGGTTAATGTAGAGTGGAGCAGAGGAATGACCTTGCCTGCCAAGTCCAGAGACACCAGCCCTGGACTGAGTAGGAAGACTGGGAGAAAAAGCCTGAAGTGGCTTGTGAGTGTGTGGAAAGGCTAGGAAGATGGACTATGTTGTGTGTACGGAGATTCAGATGCTGGTCAGTGGAACTTTGTGAGTTAAAACACTACTTTATTAGTTTAGGGGGGGTTGTGCATGTGTGTGTGTGTATTAGTGCCTTCAAGTCAGTTTTTGACTCCTGGCAACTGCACAGACTAGCCCCTGCAGTTTTCTTGGCAAGGGTTTTTGGCACAATGTCCAGAACACAGGTAATCCTCACTTAACAACCATTCATTTAGTGACTGTTCAAAGTTATAACAGTGCTGAACAAAGGGACTTACAACCGGTCCTCGCACTTACAACCGTCGCAGCACCCCTGTGGTCATATGATTGCAATCCAGGTGATTGGCAACTACCTCTCACCTACAATGATTGCAGCATCCCAGGGTCATGTGATCACCATTTGCAACCTTCCTAGCCAGCTTCCAGCAACCAAAATCAGTGGGGAACTGTGTGATTTGCTTAATGATGCATAATTTGCTTAATGGCCACAGTGATTCACTTAATGACCTCTGCAAAAAAGGTTGTAAAATCAGGCATGACTCTCTTAACAACTGCCCCACTTAACAATGAATTTTCCAGTCCCTACTGTGGTAGTTAAGCAAGGACTACCTGTAAAATCCCCCATTTCTTTAACTACTAGCTATGTGTGTGTGTGTCTATATCAGCTCCTATTGACCCACCCTCTGAAGCTCTGTTTTCTATATCATTCACTAGACCACAGGAACACTAATAAATGGTACTTTATTTTATTATTGTTATAAATGCTGAAAGGTCTAAACACATACTTGCTTGCATTTAAGTAGGTAGTATAAATGTTCATGAAGTTGGTAATTTTGTTGGGGAGGCTATATGGGTGGTCTAGAAATTCTGTCAATAAATCACATTTCAGAATTCCTACCCCCCCCTTTTTTTTTTAAAAGAGAGATATCTGTCTTGATGATATACAGATCTATTTGACCATAGGAGTCTTGAATTCTCAACTTGCACCTGTGAATAAACAAACAGATTTATTCTCAAAAGGAATGCCTTGTTTCCAAAGGAAATATGCCATAACAATTATTCTTGAACTTCCTTAAGTTGGAGAAGGAATATTTTCCCCCCATGAGATGCCAAGAATGCCCAAGATAATGGAGGCTGAAGTAAGGGATCAGAAATTCTTCCTCCTGAAGACCAACTTCAGATCTGAATGAGTTTTATAGGAAGACTGAATCAGCAGAGACAACTATCTGCAAGAGATTTTCTTTCCGTTGCAAGCTAGTTTCTTGACAAAAAAGAATCGGGCTTTATTTTATTTTTTTAAAGTGGAAAAGAGAAGAGAAAAAAAGAGAGATGTTTTACATGGGTATGCAACACATCTGTATTTAGATGTTGACTCTATAGTTCTATAGTATTGACTTCCATTGTATTGTATCTTTATAACTACTGTTTTATAAGATCATTTTATTTTGCCACTCAGCATCTGCTTTCTCTTTGGAAAGCTTTGTGATCCATTCTGCTGACAATAAAGAATCATTTGGCAAACCAGGAAAATAGAGCTTACTTTAGCTTCAGTGCACCAAATGCTGCATGTGATTAGCCTGATTAATCAAAGCTTTACTCTCACATACTTCCAGCTGATAGTCTCCTCGTATAAGAATTGGCACTTTTCCAAAGCAAGATACAAATCTATACACTCTACTCTGCACTTTGGATCATTGCCACATATTTCTAATAAGACACAGTTAAAATTGCAGGAGTGTCAAAGGTCATGTGGCAAAGAAAAACCAAGCTGTTGTAATTTTGTTCTTCATAGACAAGTTGAGACTTGGGTAAGTCTCAGTGATAAATCAAGTTAATATTAATATTAAAGTGCCATACTGCAATCAATATTTTGATTGGAAAATACACATGGCTGCAAAAAAGTTTGTGATCTTGGTTTCTGAATGGGGAGTTGTTCCAGGTATGAACATCAGGTTACCAGTAGTCTGTCACAGTGCTCTCTGATAACAGATGTTGAGTTCAGAACATAGGGTTCTACAGAGGTGGTCCATGGGCAGGTGGGACACTGCCAAAACGACTGTAGCACTGTCATGACACACACTCACTTATGATAGCAGTGGTGTTTGCATCCTCACAGTGTGTTGCCTGTTTCATCATGTTGTCAAAACGGTTGAATTTTCTGGCTTCTTCAGGGCTTCTGTCGATCAAACAGTAAGGGCAGCCCGTCGATTGGGTGCATCCATTCTAGAAATACAACAAGTTTATCTAGCATGCGGTTTTACTGCCTTAAAGGTCTGTCTCTCCTGATTGTGTAGCCTAGAATTTCTAGCTCTGCTGGATGGTTGTCCATAACAGCAATCAGCTTTACGATACTGTGCAGTACCATTGTGCCTGTTTCTCATTCTAGATGTGTTGGTGATATCGGAAGGAATCAAAGAGGGACGGGACTAGTCCTGTTGTGTTGATACCCATCAATGCCCTGGAGCAGGGGCTGGAAGCAACCAAGTAGGTGTCACATTCACCATATCTTGACACAGTGTAACGATTTCTTTCTTTATACCTTTTTACTTCATGTGGTTTGTATATTTTAGTTTTTTATAGTGTTTTTCATTTTTAATAATGGCTTTTATGCTTTTATAATGATTGTTTTTTTTAAATGCGTGTTGCTTTATTGATTGTTGCACGTCTCCCAGACTCACTTTTTGTGAGATGGGCAGCCTTATAAATGTGATAAATAAATAAATGCCCTGCCTTTTCTTTGTACAACTCAAAGCAGCATACATAATGCTCCTTTCTCCTAGTTTTCAATTGGGGTGGGCTAAGAGAGAGTGACTAGCCCAGAATCACCCAGCCAGCTTCCATGCCCAAAGGAGAGCCAGAACTCATGATCTCCCAGTTTCTAGTCTGGCACTTGGCCACTGTACCAAGTGTACTGGCAGAATTGTTTCCTGCAGAAAGTGAAGAAAAAGAATGACCATGGACCTGTAATTTTTCCTGATACTTCCTTGGAATTGTGTTCTAATTGTACACTTTGAATGCTCAATTAGGAATGCATTGAAGTAATGTCTTATCTACAAGCAATGTCATCCAAGACATATGATTAATTCCACATCCCTGTCAGGTCTCCCCTCAGGACAATTCTAAGCTTGTTCCTTCTGAACAGATGCAATTCGTCTTGTAGGGCACAAGAGATGGCATGATGGACAGAGGTCAGCAGAAGTAGAGAAGTTGTGGTCTTCCAATAGTCACAGACAGCATGGTGAGCCAGCAACATCTGGAGAGTTCCTGATTCCCTGTACTTACACTACAGCTTGACATATCTCGAATCAGTGTTTATAGCATCGGTGGCTATCAGTCAGTACTTGCGGCCACATACATAGAACATCACTGTAGGATTGCTGGAGATTTTGCTTTTGGTTCCTTTTCCTGAAACATTGCAGTTTATGTTCACCATCCATTCCAGTGTCAGATGGAGACCTTTTGTTCCCATACACATTTACTGAGTACACAGGTCTGAGATTTCTGGCATCAGCTGTGATTTTCATAGTCATCATCACTTCAACATTCCTCTTCTAACAAATGCCAGGTTAGGAGGGCACAATGTTAAAGTCATTCACAAGTCTGTAGGCCTTGTCTTTAAGCAGATTTTTTTCTCCAAACATAATTAATTAATGTAACCATTAATTAAGTCATGGCAAATTTACCCCAAGTAAATGGATGGAATGTTCTAAGCTAGCTGGTTCATGTTTAGCTGGATTCAAATGCAAGCAATTTGCCCTTGAAATATATTTTTGCATACGTAATGCTTCCTTGACTTTCAGTGTAAAGAATAATGAATGAGTCTGGTAGTAATTATGCTTAAAATACTGGTGGTAAAGGGACAAAGGTGGGGTATACAGGCATTAATGTTGAATCCCACCAGCAATTTTAGATAACCTTCTTGCGGCTGTCATTTAATCCATTAGCAGATGTTGCATGCATTGGGATACAATAAATCACTTATGAATAATAAAATGATTCATTTATCTTTGTTAGACTCTGTGACCAGTAATTTGCTACTATGAGAGCCACTGAGTCCTTGATTTTTTTTTTTTTAACCAAGAGGTGACAACCAGGGATTTTCAGTTTTTTTAAAAAAACCATTCCTTAGAGGGCCTGAAACACAATGTATCGAAGAGGCTATGAATTTTACAAGAAGCCACCAAATCACCACCATTAATAAAGTTTATATATGCTTTCTATTTAAACCACCAGACACGGAAGGGGTAAAAATCCTATTAAAAAAGATAACTATATCTCTTTATAAAATCTCTCTCTCAAAACCTTAACCACCTGATGAATTAGACATGATCCATGAAGGCTTATGTCATAAATATTTATATTTATATGTAAATATTAAAATATTTTAATTTTAACCGCCCAGAGTCACTTCCTAGTGAGATGGGCGGTGACCAAATTTGAAATAAATAAATAAATAAATAAATAAATAAATAAATAATAGTAAATAATTTTGTTGATCTGTCTCTTGCTTCAACAGACCAACAGTTTCCTTGCCCTTTTTCAAACTTCAGCTATTCCAATTCCACACTCATTATATACCAAAATCTGAAAGGAAACTAATACAGCTTCCGAGACTTTTTCTAAAGCCCAGCTTTAAATATCCACTCTTAATGCTTTCTGATAGTTAATTTCAATAATAAAATGTAACACCTCAGAGTTAAGAATGAAAGATTCAGATTAATGTTTCAGAAAACGATGACACAGATTAAATTGTCTAAAATGTATAAAGGATATCGAATAAATGCTGAAAGTGTGAAAAGGAAGAGGAAACTTTTTATCATACATGATGGACTTGTGAAAAAGCAGAGGAATTTTGGGTGCTAATCCATACATGATGCAAAAGATTCTGCAGATTAATATTATGATAAAACCAGAATTATTTTTATTGGGTTTTATGGATGCTGTACTAGAAAAGAAATATGGGAAACTAATATTGTATATGGTAACTGGGGCACACAGTTTATTGTATACACAAAGATGGAAGACTAATGAAATAGCCACAGTAGAAGATTAGATTATAAAACTACATTTTTTAATAAGTTTTATAAAAAAAATTATAAAACAGAAAAACAAGTAAGGTTTTTTTAAAAGGCTGGAAAACTTATATGGACATTTTGCTGTAAGAAGAAAAGACAGAACTGATGATTTAGGATATGGGGCTTAGAAAAGGTTAAAGTGGGAGTAGAAAGAATAAGATGGCAATTACTTGATGGAAAGAAGGACAGAAGTCAAAATTCTATCTTTTCTTTCTTTTCTTCCCTTCTTTTTTTCTCATTCTTTTTTCTTTCTTTCTTTCATTTTTATTTTTATACTTTTACTGTATTGTAAAATTCTAATCACATTTTTTTAAAAAAACCATTAATATTTAATATATGTAAACATTTAAAGATATATTTTATTTTTAATAAAATGGCACATATGGCAAACTTCAGATTTGATGCTTGATTGTAGATACCATCCCAGGGCATTAAAAATTAGAAATGATCACTTAATTTGCATAGCATGCCGAATCGGATCCAAATATCCACACTGCAAATGAACTTATGGAAAACTGCCATTGACTGCCATGAAGATATGAGAAATCCTTAGTGACTCTTTCCTGTAAATCATCTAGGTTGTGGTGGTGTCTCTTAGTTAACTAGCACTCTCTAGTCCTGCTTCTTGCTCCTCTGAGAATATAGCAAACTTTCCGATACATAGTTTGGAATGCTTACTATCTGACATTATTAGCTCTCTATTTATTTATTTATGCAAACTTTCCATATTTGCATTCATTTTGAAACGTATTGGGAGCAAAGCAACATAGCTTAGCTGTAATCTAAAATGCCCGCTAGGCAAATTTGGCATAAGGGAAATCAGTGAAGCTAAGTTTTTAGTGAGAGCAAAACAGCCTTTCACACAAATTGTCCATGTAGCATTGCAGATTTGCAGAAGGCGTTGCAGTGCAGTTGTTGGTCTGTATAAAAATGCCAGGTGTTATGGGGAAGACGATTCAGAAGAACTGCTGAAATAATTCCCAATGATATAAATACATTTGAAATGTTCGCATTGAAAAGAAATAAAATCACACTTTGTAATTGGGTTTTTTTTAATATAAAAAAAATGGTCATATTTGGCATTATTGCGCGCTCTCTCCTCAGGAAGAAGTAATTCCAGCAATTGTAATTTTTGTTACGGCCTCTGATCAAAGCAAACTTAAGGATTTAAATCAAAGATGTCTTTGATGGGAAATGTAACTCTGAGGAGATCATTATTACCTACTGGGGGAATGTCACACAGTGGGAATAAAAATGTAAGTTTCATCTAGCTGAAGCAGACAGGTAATTTTAATGACAGAGTTGCTAGGCAACACCTACCTTAAGACTATGTTTTGATTTATGTAGAAGGAAAAAAGTGTCTGTCTCCTCCATAAACAGGGAACCAGAAGAGATTAACATAAATTAGAGAACTTGAGAAGGAAGCAGAACAAGCACTTCCAAGTAGTTAGATTTTAAGGCGGCAATCTAATGCAATCCAATATTTGGGAAGACGCCTCTTCAAGTCAATTTATTGCATCAGAGGAACTCAAAAGAGGATTGGGGCACATCTTTTCACGTTTTTAGGCCTGTGGGGCTCATCTCAGGTGGAACAATGATGGATTGGGTGAGCGCTGACTCAGTTTTTACCCAGTTTCTCATAGTTTCATGAGAAAGCTTGGATACTTTCTTCCAACTCTTCTACCCTTAATGCATTTTGAAGTTCCTACTTGGCCTCCTCATTGGTCCTCATATTTTCCCCCAGACTTTCCCTGCTGAGGAAAGAATAAGCTTCATGAAGGACTAGACTTCACTTTTAAGGTGTACATATTTGTTCAGAACATACATTGCTGCTGCTGCTGCTGCTAACATATGAGAAATAGATTCTATGGATCTCAGCTGACTACAACCTAGGCTGGATGGGACTGGAAGTTCCTTTCTGCATATCTCTTAGAAGTAGGGTGCCAACGTCAGTTTCACAGATCCAAAATAATAATAGTGATTTATTCTTTATTTTAGAATCTTCCTTGCATCAAGATTCTTGCACAACTGTAGCACTGGTTCTAATTGTGATGAGAGAAGCACATTCACTTTTATCAGTATTGTCAAAGACTCAAAAAAACATGATGAGTGGTTGGAGAGCTTCAGTCTATTGGCTTTTGTTTCGCAGAAAACAGCCAGTTCATATATATGTTGGATTGAAATGACTGTGAAGAACTAAGAGAGTTGATCCTTTTCATCACGCTGATCGCTTTTCCACATGTGAAGCACTTGAAACCTAGTCTGACCAAAAGCTTGTTCCCTGATGGTGGGTTGGTGGTGCCTGACATTAAGCAGCTGATGTTGGATGTGATGTCGCCCCTGGGTTGGCTCTGATTGACTAGATTTCCTCCTGCTGAGCATACCTTGGGGGTTATGTTGGTACGTTTCTCCTATCTCTGAGTCTGGAATATAGGCCATCTCTCCTTCTACCTTTATGGTCTTGGGCCCAATTAGGAAAAGTTAATCATAAAATTGGTCAGGCAGTTGAGCCAGAAATTATTGAAGCTGCATTACCTAAAAGTCTACCCCAACTGTTTTACCTCCAGCCTATTCACTCCATGTAGTATATTCCTTTTTCACTTTGTGGGTGATGGCCAGAGGAAAAAGATTCTGGTACTACATTTTCACATTGGTGGCTTCTGTTGCCATCAACATTCATTTTTGCGAGTTTAGTATATTTTTATGATATAAACATATATAAAATTATATATACACACACACACACACACACACAAATAAAAAATATAAATATAAAAATATAACATTTTATTTATATTTTAAATTTATATATTTTTATAACATTTATAAGATTTGGTATATTTATATCACATAGATTTTTTTTTTAAAACGCACATTTCTCCAACCCTGTGGACTTCTGCCCACAATTTTGCCAAAGTTACACAGTTCTTGCAACCAGTTTTCCATAAGGGCAAACATTTTGTATATTGCTTTAATAACTATATTTTAGTAGATTTTCCCCTCAAATTCTATGTTAAATATATAGATATATTTCAGATGATAACTACGTTTTGGATGTACAGGTAGAAAATATTAATTTTCCTTCTTTCTACTACTATGATTCTACTCCTACTTCCTATTTCTCAGCAACTTTTAAAAAATAGGGAGATTCAATAATGAATCCCCAGCATTATATTTCATATCGACTTTAAAACTGTTGATATTTGCAGGATGGTTTCTTGTATCTCCAACCACACACTTTTCTCATTCTGGATGCTATTTTTATATACTTCTGCTGATCTGAATGCAAATTTTTAACTTAACAAAGGAATGTGCTTCCTCTCTGGGGTTACAGATTGTTTGATAACAAAGATGGAAGAGATTTATGGATTATTTTTACAAGAATAATGATTTAACTTTGTTACTGGGTTTTGTGTTGTTTTTTGAGAGGTTTATGAGATTGCAGAAGCTCATAAATTACATTTTCTTCAAATTAATATTTTGGATTTCTTGGATATTCTCATGACAGTCACTTAGACCCTTAATTCAGACTCTTAACATTATTTTCATTTTTACTAATGAGAAACCATGCATTTGTGGTCCTTATTTCTTTCTAAACATGGGAAACTTGAATTTCATTAACCATGTTCTATTCAATAAACCACGACTGATGGACTTCACACAACAGTCTATGTAAAAAAAGAAGTTAACCACATGATGGCTTAGTACATTGTATGAAACTGACTTTCACTATCATTGCCCAAATCAAGCACAGTGCAAAACAAGACAAAAAAAGAATCCTAAAAATTAAGACTGTGCTGAAAATCTGCTTGACTTGTGACATCTTACGATATCTGATTATTAGAAATAATTCACGCTGCAATCAGTGGGATTAATGTTTTTAGTAAGCGTGGCTAGATTTCAGTTTTACTCAAAATCCCGAAAAAGCCCTCAAATTAATTTTTTGTATGCTTCTGTACCCCTAGGATACCTGCCTGTTCAGTATTTTTAATCAATGTGAGCGGTGATTACTTACAGTATTGACCCAAAAAGAATGTTTATGAAAATCAGATCAATACTTGATTTAGAGGCATCCAATTGCACATATTACATTTGAAAATTGTTTGTGGAGGACTTTATTTACTTTATTATAAAAACCCTTTGGGCTTGCAGAAAATCAATTCTCTGCCATCCAAATGTTGGCATACAATTCTGCATGGTCGCTCTCTTTTTTCATTCTTATGTATCTAGTTAATTGGGCTTGGGACCTGAAAGAGCTGTAAGACAAGCTCAGCTGCTCTGTGAAGAGATTGTAGACATTTGAAAGAATGGTTAAAAAAGTTGTATTTCTCTATCACATCACACACACACACTTAAATGAACTGAATAGCTATGGGTGTTGCACATCCTTCAATGTCTTTAGAATTAGCTAACAATTATTTATGGAGATTCATGGATGTGAGACAGTGAACTAGTCAGATGATCACTTTTTATTTTAAGAAGGTAAGAGATCAAGTAGCATTATGTATTTCAACACTAGAACTCCTCCTTTCTTCTCAGCATAAGTTCATTAAACATGGAAGTCTCTGTATAATCGTAATGTAATGTTCCAACCAGGAAATATATAGTTCGAGACATATTGAGAAACTATGTTAATTCAAATCTTAACTCAATATACCATGATTGTTCAATACAGGTCTTCCAGATGGCTCTCCTACATTCTCCTAACTGATGTTGTGCAAGAAACATACTGAAAGTGAAATAAACTATTCTGTCCTTTCCCTTATGTCAGAAAACATTGTAAAGTTTGAAACAAGAAGGCCCTCCGGATGTTCCTTATGAATACAATACAGTAAGTGTGTGTTTCAGACTGGAGGTCAAGGAAAAGAAGTAGAGCCTTATAATTCAATGATGATTAGTAGAAATGCCCAGCTCTGTAGCTCAGAACTGAAACTCCATCCTGGAGAACAGATGTTCTACCTCAGTTTGACACCGCCTGCCTGCCACAAAACCTCTTGTTTCTGATGCGGTTCTGAGGCTTTAGATTAGTTTACCTGATGAAGCTAATTCCAGATACATGAACCCATCCATCTTTTCTTTTCTTTTTTTAATTTATAACATGTATGTCTCTTGATTCCTCAATAGTAGGAACTGCTATTGAGTAGTACTGCTCAAGGCTGCTCAAGGCACCTAAGAATGGTAAGTTAAAACAAATAAAGCAGCATAGTAAATAAGGTATTAAAACAATTTCATCAAACAGCTTCCAGCCTTTGAAGAAGTTCTGAGTCTGACAAAAGTTCATGCCCTAAAACTTTCTTAACATGAAGATTTTGGCCACAAAGCTGATGGATCCCAAAGATCTGCAAATCTCTCTTGGGATGAAATCAAAGGCATATCCCAGAAAACTAGTTGAGGTTCAGACTCAAGACAAGGCATCCAGTCTATTTCTGGGGGGGGGGAATACAACCCCAGAACTGTAAACTTTGGGGTGTGTTATCTTCTATTGCAAGCCAAAAATAACTGTTGGTTTGGATATCTCCTCACACCTTATTACATCAAGACTACTACCCTAGCTTTATTTAAAGTGAACCCCGAAAAGAACTATGAATTCTATGAAAGAGCAGAAACACTGCTGTGCAATTACCTCCTCTCTTATTCTCTCAAAGGCATAGAGAATATATGGGACTTCAACTTCACTCTTGTTTCTGTCACTCTCTTCCAATGGTGTAATGGAGGACAGAATCTGGAGATTTTTTTTTTTTCATGCACATCTATCCAACCAGAATCAAGGAGGTAGCCCATTTGAGAAGATTTATTTCAGAGCTTTCACTCAAAGGTAGGCAGAGGATCAAACCAACAGCATTGCTGGGCAGAGGCAATAATTGGCAAGGTATCTTTTTTGGGGCAGGGGGTGGCTTCAGTCATAGTTTCTGTCCTTTCGGTCACACCCTTTTGTTCTCTTTTCTTTCCCATCCCCAGCATATTTACTATTTTTTTCTTTCCTTTTCTCTGCTTAGGACCTGGCTTAGACAATTATACTGTCTGCTTACCTTCCTTTCTCCAGAGAGCCTCTAAGGGAAGGATGGATAGAACAGGATTATCTTATTTAGATATATATTTGTGGGTCTGGAGTTGGTGAGCCTGACTTTGAGCACCATTGGCCTAGCTGGATATGCCATTAAATGCATCTTTGTAGTAAAAATGTGTGTGTACCCCCCACCCCACACACTCATTTCAAGGCATCTCAGCAGTGCCTCTCTAGATCTTCTGATGCAAAGTAGGACATTTTCAGCTTTATTGCAATGTCTTTTGACCTCTATTTGTGCTTTGCTTGTTGATTGCTAAGGAAACCAGACATAAGGAATATACATTGTAAGTGTCCAAATGTTGGTTCTTAAAAAGAGACTTCAGAGGTCACAGGAAAAAAAATCATTCATTTCCCATGCTGCCATTCTTACAAAAGGACCCCAATACTTGAGCTGGTCTGCATTAGAAAGAGAGAGCAGAACAGGCTACCTTAAAAGTTTTCCACTGTGGTAAACAAAGTTCTCTGATGACCAAACTTGCCACAGCAATCATCACATATCTTTAGGTTCTTCAAAGAGCTGAGTTGGATTTGGTGTTAATGAAATGGCTTTTTGGAAACTCTTTCCTCTTCATCCAGTGTGATATGAAGAGCAAGGAGGAATTCTAATGTACCATGTCAATTTTTTAAAAGCTTTTGGCTGAGGAAGCCTGAAGCTCTCTTTAAAAATTTAACATGATTCGCTAAGTTCATTAATCACTTCCTAAGCAATAAGTGCTTAGAAAACTTAGGGACTTTCAGTCTTCCAGTTCTTCTTGCTGCTGTCCACATAATTGCAGGAATACCATAGCTCAAGCCACATCCTCATCTTTGTTGCTACAGAGTTCCTTTGTATCTTCATGCACTAAATTTTACCTGTGCTAATTGAAATATTTCCTTATGTATGTGCTTGTGAGTTTGTGCAACAATGGTGGATGAAGTCTGGCCACCAATTACTTTTTGTGTAATTTCAAGATGCCTTCTCTGTGTATCTTCTACTTCGCAATCTCAATAAAGACTTGGTCTTATTAGTAAGGCTATTACTTGATGAAAATCTATAGCCTCGAGGAAAGGATTTATTGCTGAATTGGAAGAATCTGGAAAATCCATTTTTTTTCCTCTTGCTTATTAACATAATTAGTTTATCTCTTCCCCTTTGCCTTGGACCCCTTTAACACAAAGTCTTCTTCAGAAGTATATCTGAGGACTTTTACACTCATTGTATACTATCTTATACTCCTTCAGTTGATTGATCTGAAGTATAGAGTTGCCTTCTTACAACTCTTACTTTGCTAAGATGTTCTCTAAAGTACAAGTATGGAAATAAGCAGCAGTTCTCCAACCAATTCCAGTTGTGCTTTCTGTATCTTGTGTTCCTTTTTCTGTTTTGCTGCAAGTTTTATATAAAAAAGATGTAGCTGAATATTTCATATTGTGCTTTTTTTTAAATAATGGGAAAGATGATGGTTCCAATGAACTTCTTTTGAGGAAGTAAGCCAGCAAACATAAGAAGGTAGACAATGGGGTTTTTTTTTTTGCAAACAACTATGCTTTGATAAAGAAGGAACCCTTAAAGTCAACATGGATTTTGGAAATTTAATTGTTCATGTGATTTCCAAATGAGAAGGAAGTGGGCACTTCTTAAAAATGGCATTTACTTCCATTTATAAGTGTAGATCCAATGGGAACCAAACCAGTTCAGGAGAACTGGAACAGAGAGCTGAAACAAAAGGATATCATGTTGGGGAAGAATGTTATTTCATTCAGAGCTCTCTTCCCCATGTGCTATAGACAATGTACTGGTTTTAAAAGAGAAAATGATAACGCTGCTCGATGCTTGCTCTTTTCTTGGAATACTACAAATTAATATCCATGCTTTTATCTTTCATACATCCTGTACATTTTTTTACTCCCCCACCGCCATGTCTTCTCATCCTTGCTCAAAATCTCATGTTCTTTCCTGTAATTCATCCCTGTGAACCTATAGTTTTCCAAATTATTATTTGGAATTTGTTTCTTTGCTTGATAGGGCATTTCAACCCATATCGTAGTGAAGAAAAACATGAGGAACATCCCTGTTTTGACAGGTCATCAATACTTTTGGCTTTTTGTTTTAAAAAAAAAAAAAGGTCTCCAGAAAAGATTCCTACTGTCGATACTGGGAAAAAAGAACAAGAAAAGAAAAAAGAATTCAGGGAGCTCTTTGCAAGATTGGGTCAAATAAATAATAAACGTGCAAACTCTGATTGCTAGGAAACAAGGCAAGGAGAACCAGCTGCTAGGGAAGCACCATGCACATTTTTCAAGTAACACAAGAACAACCACACAACGACAACAGATGTCATTGATTATTCATCTGACCATATAAAAAAGCTATAAAACAGTGCATGTACAGAGAAAACAATAGGACATATTCATAATAAATCATCACCCCTGCATTCAAGTAACACAAATGTCCATAAAAGTGTGTTGCAAGCAAATCATGAATGAGGATTTAAATTGCTAGATATAGAAACCCTACAAACTTGTTAGTTGTCAGGAAGGCAGAATATTTACCAAAAGGTGGATGTCCTTCATGTCTCTCTTTCTTTGCTCTTCCCTGCCATTGAGCCCTACCAATTTTTCTTATAAAGAAAGATTATTCCACTGATTTCCGGTGGGACTGTGAGAAAGTGATTGAAAAAGGCAAAATGAAGCTGATGGTGTTCTCGAACCAATAGCATTCACTGCAGAGTCCTCTACTCTACGGAAGGTACCATCTACCCAGGCATTTTGAACTATAAGGGCTTCAGAATAGCTCTGAAACAGGCCTTTCACGAAGGACCTAGGAATTAAATGATAGCTAACATTGCAACAGAAGGTTTTCCACTATGGCAAATCATTCTGAATATGTGAGCATCTTGAATATATTTAGAGAGCTAACAAATGATATGTCATAGAAGAAAGGCTCCAAATCAAACAGCTCTTAGGGAGGCATGTGGTTTCTCGTGCTGAATATTTTCTCTGAATTGCTGGTATTTCCTCTAGATTTCTGAGAGCCAAAGAACGGGTTCCACAAAAGAGCCCTCCACAGGGTGGTGTCAATGTCTGCAAGGTAGCAGGCCTGACATTGTAGCAAAGGCCCCACCCCTTTTGCATGTGAGCTTGTACAAAAGCTAGGGCTTTGATTAGGCCATCCTGCCTGCCATCTTGCAGAATCTGACCCCTGCCTATAAATGCCTCTGCTTCCAAATTTTGACATGAAGCTGGAAGTGTAACATGTTATATTTAAATGTTCCTCTCTGAAATAACTCCTTGGACAAAAGTCACGAGTGCCTTTGAGAAATAGCTATATTAGAAACTAGTTCCCTACCAAACAATAAAAAATAGTCAATATGCTCCTATTACCTAGAAAAGAACACCTTGGGAATTCAGCCATATATCTTTCAGTCTGTGGTCTTAACGTTCCCATATTGCACAGCAAAAATGTGCCGCGATTCTCCTTACTCTTTGAAGAAATGCCATTTAGTTCAAAATAACATGTCTTGAAAAAAATCATGTTTACTAACCTTATTTTCTCTCTCTGATGGTGTAGTTCTAATATAACTTTCCACTGTCTAAATTTATTTATTTATTTATATTTCAAATTTAGATACCGCCCATCTCAGGAAAAAGTGACTCTGGGCGGTTCACAATAAAACAACAATATTAATTAAAATATAATAAAAACAATATAAAATACAGTAAAAATAGAATAAACGAGACACATACGCAAATAATAGTATCTTCCAAGATGTTGATGATCAGTAAGTGGTTAACATGTGGGAGCATCTTCAAGATGCTAGCCAACCCCAGGGTTGCTTGTCCCTTTTTTCTCCCCATGCCAGTTTTGTCTCCCATATTACCCACATGGGTTCTCCCAGTAACTGGCATTCATACAAGGAGTAGTGTGACATTACAAGACTGAGGGGTAATCAGATCTGGCTGTGTACTGATGTCATTAACTGCACCAATCTGAATTCACAGAGTCTAGATAAGTTGAAAGCTTCCCAAAACAGACAGTTTTTTAAAATTGATACTGAAAAATCTCTGAGAATTTCTGTTTGATGCTCCAGATATATTACAAAAAAGTAGATGCACTTTGCTTCTAATAATATTAGAAAGTTAAATTTCGTGAGCAGTGAAAAGGGATGATTTTCCTCTTCCTGGCTGCTGTATGTTTTCTCATATTAGTTGCAATCTTGAGGGAGAGAAAATGCTAGTATTCTGTTTGTTTGATTTCTGGCTGTTTTGGGAAATGTAATGTGGAGATAAAGAACCAGAGATTGTGAGTTATATTACAAACATCTTATTTTACCTGGCATAGCTTAGCAGTTAGATAATTGTACACAGTTCCACCCCGCTCTGAAATAGGCAGATAGTTTTGGCATGAAAAGCATGGTGCAATAATAAAAAGTGGGTGTTAAATCATAGAGACAGCATGACAGTTGGTCAATACCTTATATTTTTCTCACTTGTCACTGGAATCCCCTGAATTTTCTAATTATCACAAAATGTAAGCATCAATTTTCACCAGTGCAGAGAAAATGAAATTATTATGGTTCACATAACCCACACAAAAGGACAACAGTATGTGAAGGAACATAACTCTAGCCTAACTTCTTTCTGTGAAGTTCAGGTACAATGCCTTTTCTTTGAAGTCTGTCTGTCTGTCTGTCTGTCTGTCTGTCTGTCTGTCTGTCTGTCTGTCTGTCTGTCTGTCTATCTATCTATCTATCTATCTATCTATCTATCTATCTATCTATCTATCTCATCATCACCATTATCTAATGATGGAGTGGACTACTCTTTGGCCAATCTAGTGCCCTTCAAATATTGGATTTCAACTCTAATAATTCCCAGAGCATGGTTTTGGCCATCAGCTACTTGTTATGCTGTAACAGGAAAGCCAAAGGAATATTTAACAGCCAACATCCCACTACTTTCTACACAAGCTGTTTTTGTTGTGTGTGTAGCCAAATAGTACACAGAGCCCAACATGAAAACTAGTCAGTTATTAAATATTTTTAAGCATGTAGGGAGGACAGGAATGAAGTATTTGCCCCCCATCCCTCATCACTACTCTTTTGTAGACTTCCATAAATATAGAAAAGTCTATGACAGACTTTTCTATATTTATGGAGGTCTACAAAAGAGCAGTAATTTTGTATCCAACCAAAAAATGTGGTGGTATTCCATGAGGTTAGGAACCTTAATTGTGCTGATCCCATGCAGTAAGCAACCGCATTAGCTGTGTGTGGTTAAAATTCATCTTAGATGTTTGCTGTGACAATGAGAAGTTAGGACCAGGGCTCATATTCTCATCTCCCATTAATGAATCTTGATCCTGAATCTGAAGACTCAACACTTCTACCACTGCCCAAGACAGAAGATGAGTGGCATAAAAATACTTGTGTGTGTGTGTGTGTGTGTGTGTATGTGTGTATACAAAGAGAGAGAGAGAGAGAGAGGGATGATAGATAATTCAATAGTGATAGAACTTGGTAACCTAAATTCTTAGGTTCCTAGACTCACAATGCAATCTGGATCTTTTAGCTCCAATTTTACTGGCCTGAGAAGCTGTCTTCAGGAAATATATACACACATGCAATTATGCATGGAAATCATTGCAAAAGTTCCCCCTGTATTTATAGGTGTTTGGAGAACAGTACATCATCAGAATGATTCAGGGCTGAAGGTACATGGTTTAGTCCACTGCCAATAGCCAATGTCATTTTAACCAGAGATAAAGTCTCTGAGCTCAGTTTCTGGTGACTTCAGTGATGCAGTTTTCTTGGCAACCGTACAGAAGTGTTTGTCATTAACTTCTTCAGGGATGTTTCTCTGACTATCCCATCTAATCTTTGGCCTTGAAATTCCCTGATGGTCTCCCATCAAAGTACTAACCAGGTATGAACCTGCTCAACCCAGCCAAAGTTAGCCAAGCGATGCCTACTGGTAAGACAATTTAAAGATCAATATAAGGGACTTAGGAAAGTTTGTTGATAGTATCTAAAACTTTTCTTCTCTCCTCTCTTTTGAAAAGATGGTTTGGGAGGTTTTGGGGGTTTTTAGGGGTAAGTTAGGCTTAGCAACTCTTTAGTATTGTTCCTCTAGAAAATCAATACAGGTAGACCTTGTTTAGTGACTGCAACTGGTTCTGGCGAAATGGTCACTAAGTGACATGGCTGCTAAGTGAACCATGTGACTGAAAGAGAGAGACACTGGGAAGATCGCTGGTTGTTGCCCTCTCATTCAGATAAAGTTCTCTCATACAGTGTCCTGTGCCTGACCTATTCCGCCCTCCCCCTGCTTTTTTGCCTCCTCACAGGGTGGAGATATTGCTTAAACAAGCTATCTTTTCCTGAGCTGCTTTTCTCCACTGCTCAGGAGTCCCTAAAAAGTGCCAACCTGAAGTTAACAAGTTCAGCTCTGGGACCTTAATTAGTTGATTAGAGCCCTCCCCTCCTCACACTGCTGCCTGAAACTGACCACACCTTAATCAGTTTCACACTAAAGGCTTTTGTTGTCTTAAAGGTGCGCATTGGCTGGAAAATGATTTTTTTATTACTACTATTTATTACTGTTGTATTTGCAAACGGTTGCTATTTGAGGCAGTTGCTAAATGAGGACTACCTGGAATATACATGAGATGTCTACTTCTAAGCTGTATTAGAAGTACCGCTTTTGAAATAGACACCAAGACGTCCTTGAAAGAATGCAAATGAAACTCTATATTTCATTCCAATGGGAAATAATAATTTGATAATAATATTAATGGAGGCTCATGATGAAGAAAAGATCCCTACCATCTTTGTCAGGAGAAATGGATCCGCTGAAGCCCCAAGAGTAGAATATTTCATTTCTTTTGATTTTGATTTTTAAATTTAACAAAATGATGTTAGATTAAAAGCAGGCAGATGACACTTGAAGATGTCAAGACACCAATTATCTACTGGCATCAGCAATTCCCTCATTTCAAACACAGCACCACATTTGAATATCCTTTGAAAAGGACCTTTTAGCACCCAGAAAACAGGGGTAGGTTTTCATCCATCAACTTCACCTCACAATAGGCAAGTGAATGTTAAATAACATTTAACCTCCTTTGGAGGAACCCTGGCTCAAGAATCATCACCAAATCTAGCCAGGAAATTAAAAACCACCATTTCACAAGCATGAAAGGAATGATCTTACCCCAAACACCACTTTCTATTATTCTTTTCCTTCTATTTAGTACATTTTTTTCTGTCAAATGACCTTTTTCAGCTGAATCTTCAGTATGCATTATATTGACTTCGATTACTTTGCCGCAGTAAATAGAACAACTTTATTTTTGAGACATGGAAAAAGACATTGTTTGCTTAATCATAGCTTATTCAATAAACCACAATTTGCTGTGTTTATACAACAAGCTAAGCAATGAATCATAGGTTAGAAATAACAATGGCTAATATGCTAAACCCAAACATAATAAACCATACTATCTGTTAAGGTATTGTGTTAATCCAGTCAAGGAAATCTTTATTAAACAGACCATTTAATGCCTTCAGCATGAACAATTATATCAGATATAAACATATTGGCTTTTAAGGTAACATCACATTTACGGTAACATCTGCCACAACAAACCTACTCTTGTAAAATTAACTGGATATTTTCCAGTGAAGGCTATTTCTACATTTTTTTTTTTTGGGTGGGGAGGGAAAAGCAATTTGCATAATGCCATGCTTTACTGTGATTAATTATGAACATTTGGGATGAAGGACAGCCATTTATCCCCGAGGAGCAGCTATTCTTCTCACAAAATGTGTGACTTAATGCCAAGTTGCCAGAACCTTCTTCTTTTTCACCCATTCCTCTCATCTTTGTGATGATTTCAAAACACCCAAGTAAAAAGAAAATCCTTTATACTCCACAGGACAAAGTGAGGCTAATTAGTTCTTCAGAAATCTGCTACAACACTGGGAGTTTTTGAAATGCTAAATATAAAATCAAGAGTAAGAGCTTTGAAAGCAACTCATTATTGATTAATTGAGGAAACCCATTGTAGCAAGTGACTCAGGCAAGGTGAATTTAACCTCTCTACGTTGATTATGTAAATGTCCTCTTGAGATATTAAGGTGATTTTTTTTATAGGAAGGAATATATCTATTGTGGCTTGGAGACTAAAGGTAGTAGGTCTCCTGGCTAAATATATGAAAGAGAACCTCCTTGCTTCAAATAAAGCACTAATTCAGAGTGTTTGACAAATCATTAGCTTAAGACCTCTTATCTATTTATAGAGAGGGTCCGGGGTGTCTGTGTATGTGTCAAAAAGTCAAGATGACAGCCATGTCTGCCCCTGATGAGGGTGAGAAAGTCTTGCCTTCTTTTTTCTGGTACACAGTCACTTTGTGCAAAGAAAACAATACAATTAATAGCCTTTAATTATTCTCACAGTCCAGAGATTGATCTGAGTAGCTCTTGTTATGTTCTGAACTTCACAAATATGACTTTTTTAAAAAAAGTACTTTGAAGAAATCTAGGGATCAACTTTAATGTTCATCAACAATGCATTCTTTAAATTTTCTCCTAGGTAGATGGGAGAGAAAGAAAAGCAGCTTGCAGATATGGAGTGACAGACCCAGATAGCCCAAAATGTTTTGTTTCAGCAGAAAATCCAGTAGTACTTTCCTGGTGAAAAACATCTATCTATCTATTATCCATCCATCCATCCATCCATCCATCCATCCATCCATCCATCCATCCATCTCTATTCATGAATATTCTGTGTTCTTCTAATGGTGTGCCAAAACTCTTCTGTACCAGCTTAGTTACCTTTAACTGCAGGAACACATCTTACCTTATCTAACCTAACCTAACCTAACCTAACCTAACCTAACCTAACCTAACCTAACCTTAGCTCCTTTTTATTTTATGTTTCGAATACTACATTTGGTGCTACATGCCAGAGTTAAAAAAAATATTAGCAAAATGACTGGGTTCCAAAGAACAGCAGGTAGTTACAGATTTGCCAGATTATGTTACTAAAGTAGCCTTTCTGTGGAGTTGATTCTTGGTCTGGTCACATCCTGTTCTTTGGGGTCAAAATAAATGGCAATGGCCACGTTGGCTGAGAATTTGGGGAGTTACAATCCCAACACATCTGGAAAGCATCAGATTGGCCAACACCAGTTCCCTGGAAGCATAACTACTAAAATCTTCCAGAGACCGGTATTCAAACTGTAAAATTTCTAATCAAGAAGAAAAGAAGCAGCCAATTATGTCTCTGAGAAATTCAAATTGCCTTTTGCAGCTGCTTTTGATGGACATAAATACAAACCCTAAACTTTAAACTGCACCTTAAGTGTTTTATACTGTGAGCAGAAACACTCCCAAATGACATACTGTGGGGTGGAATAAGATTTTTCACCTCTGCTCTAAAGACATGGATCCACTTCCTCCATTCTTTTGGAAAGTCCCTTGACCAACTGGAGCGGATTTTGGAAGCCATATTCCAAAGAGTGGGTGGAAGCCAGACAAAAGCTAAACCTGACCGAATTTAATTCAAATTGAAATGGATTAAATGCAATTTTGTTACTCCCCACATATCCCTTACTTCTTTAATACTATAGTTAAAAAATACAATTTGGTTGCAAGTTTTGGTAGGGCTTTTAGGGCTGAATGCAATTCTAGGGATACAGGTTTGTATCCCCCTTTGCTCCAGATACAAAAATATTTTCCTTTCCCATTCAGGAGGTAGAAACACTTTGTTTAATGAAAAGAGTGTCTTCCATCCATGGAAAGATTTTCGGGAATCCCATTCAGGAAGTTAAAATTAATGAAGGACACCTGGATATTTCTCTCCCTCTTCACCCATAAATTATTCTTAAAAGAGTGATTTCCTTCTTTCCATTAGGATAAGCATTTTTGATTTTGCACTTGGCAAAGCCTTTTTAGTTATTAAAAACAGGAGATGAAGAGGCAACTGAGCACAAAATGCAAAACTGAAAATGTAAAGAAAAAAACCTCTATTCTATAGCTACCCAGGAAGTTGACTAATGTCTTAAACAAGATGTTATTCCATCAATTTTGTAGACTTTTTAGACGTGAGAATAGAGCAGAAATGTGTTTTGGATGTAATTCAGTAGTTGAAGATAATTACACCAAAAAATTCTGGCTTATATTCTACTGTGTACTGAATTTGTCTTCATTCCTACAGAATTAGATCTGCGGTCATGAAGAATAAATATTATGCCCAGGGTGAGTTATGTCACATGCTATGTCATTAGAATTTTACATACAGTTTTAAATCAGTTTTTATTATGCTATATTATTGTAATTTAATTTTGCTCTCCAACTCTTTCATTGTTCTGATCATTGATACAATACAATACAATACAAATACTTTAATGACCAAGTATAAAATATACACAAGGAATTTGTCTTCGGTGATGAACAGCAAGATCAACAGTGCGTATTCCTCAGAAAACACAACAATATTTTCCTCCCTCCCTCCCTCCCTCCCTCTTCTGAAAGTCTCTGAAATTTAGCCATAAGAGAGAAACCTAGCCAGAACATGACAAGTGCATGTATCCTGAATATCTGAAAAAACCTTCTCCAAAATCTATGGACCACTGGCCTTAGAATATTTCCCTAGTACCCACATTCAGGAAAAAAATCACTAAGGGCAGCATTTCTTAAAATTTGAACCCTAGTAGTTAAGGAAGAGGCACTGGTTAATCCAGTTTACTATTAGCTTCCCCAAACCTCCAAAAAGAAGAAGAAGAAGAAGAAGAAGAAGAAGAAGAAGAAGAAGAAGAAGAAGAAGAAGAAGAAGAAGAAGAAGAAGAAGAAGAAGAAGAAGAAGAAGAAGAAGAAGAAAAGGGCTATAGATTTTTGTCACCCTAGCTAGAACCAAATAATATTGTGACATTAGGGTGGTTTGATCAAATCATTAAAGTAAATCAGCTTCCCAAACTGAATAATTGAATTTGCTTTAACGGTTCAGTTCATATACTGAAACTGGATTGATTTTCCAAATTGATTCAAAACTTGAATTAAACTGGAATGATTTGATGACTCACATTGACTATTCAAGCCAGATTTTGTTTGTTTCACAGAAGCCTAGTATATAATCATATATAAAACAAAAGCTGGCCATAAGATGCAATGCCTAGAGAAAACTTGTTTTCATGGGGCCTCTCTAAGTCTATCTCTGTCACAGAAATCAGAGAAATCAATTAACTACAACTGAAAGTAATTGCTTTAGGGTTATTTGATTCAATCAGTTAACTGGATTAGGGTGCTTGCATCATATAAAACATCCCCTTAAGTAACATCTCTATAAGCGTGACTGTATAACTGTTGATTAATTTGCTAGAGAAATATAAGTGTAGCATCTTTCATAGCTGTATAACTACTCTAACCAAAAAAAAAAAAAAAAAAACCCTCTAAAACCTGTGAATTGAGAGGGTCAACTTGCATTCACTTATCAAAAAAATAAAAAAATTATTGAAAGGGCAGGAGATTCAGAATGCATGGATGTCTTTGAAGATTAGCCTAGAGAACAGCCAAGGCTTGAGAAAGCCTGTTTGCCTGGTGAATTTCAACCCTTTATAGAGTTAAATCCTATAAAATCCTTCCCCTTCCCCATTTACTGTCCAGTTACCTCTTCCCTTCTCATTTCATCTAATTTTATGGCCTTCTTTCTCTTGCCTGCACAGCTACCCATTCCTCTCACTCAATTCCATCTCTTCTTCTTCTCCTACAAATGTGTATGTCTGTGTGTGTGTAGTTGTGTGTTTTTTTGTGAGTAGTTAATGTGTGAGAAAAAGAATGGTTGGTATATGTAGTTAGTGAATCAGCTAGGGCTACTAGATCTGCATTGCAAAATCTTCCTGTATCTCTTCACTGCCATCTGCTGGTCATCCAGACTTTTTCAGTCCAGATTTGGTAGCCCTAGAATAAATTAATTTTATAAATGAAGTACTTTATTTTACATACCCTAATTTCATCTGTAATTATTAATTCAACTATTATTTAGTTCTGGACCTGCCCATGGTTTCTGGCAAGTATAAATACATAGATACATACATGCACCTACATGTATTCACTCATCTACTGGGTAGAGTGAAGTCTGCTATTAGCTGGAGCTGGTAACTGTAGGTTGATTCATCAGGGAAGCCAAAGATTGCACAGGATTTGTGTCTTATTTAATTCCCCCCCCCCTCTTTCCGTTGGGTGGGATTGACTTCAATTCCTGGCCATTCTCTTCTCAGATAAATATGCTACTCTCTAATAAGAGTGGAAGCACAGCTGCAAAATACATAGAACTTTGTATTCTTCCAAACACTAGCATTAACTAAGGTAGGAAATTAGGTATGTTCTTATGTTTCAGCTTTACTAACCATTAAAAATCATATGCATCCTCCTATTCATTCAGTGGTTATTTAAAGAACAGCCTATAAATTCCTTGTTATTGCAGGAAATGCTCCGTGATCTGACAAATGATAGCGGGTTGGAGATTATTGTTTGCAATAGCTGGAAATGTGCTGTTTGACCACCTTTATTACTGCAGACCAAATGTTTAGAATCCTTTCCCTTACTCCTTTCATAAATCATTGCCATCTCAACATATAAAAGGAGAAAGATTTCCAGGGAAAAGAGCATAATTAGCTGGCAAACATTAGTGAATGATTGTGTGGTTTTTGGAAATTAAAGGCAATATAAGAAACATGAAAAGTCAAATGGAGTTTTTTTCCAGAAAGCTGAAAGTTGTTCCATTTGGAAATTTAGGCAGATCCTTAAAGAAGAAGGAAGAAGAAAAGAAGAAAGGACCATATGACGTTTTAACATGTCCATATTCTTCTAGAGTTCCCAGTTCATGGAATCTGTCCAAAAACAAGGTACTATTGCTTTGCAGGTAACTTTAAGTGTCATCCATGAATTGTCATCTTTAGCAACAATTCTTGCAAGGAAAAGTTCTTATTTCTCCACTCCCTTTGCTAACCATTTGTCCATCTGTTCAGTTTTGCCCATGTATAATGATTCCTGGAAAAAGCAGCCCTCAAGAACGTTCTTTCAAATAATGCAGTATTTGAATATTCTACAGTTCATAAAAATTGTGATACCTTTTACTAAAAAAATAAAGTGTGAACAATTTCCCATGAAAACTGCTAGGAGTAATTTGAAATAAAGCACCTATCTTTAACTCATGTGAGTCAACAAGCAAATAAATAAATGTCGAAGAAATTATCTTTATAAAATTCGCTGCATGGAAATGGTTTCTTAAAGGTTCTCTGTACATGTGATGTAATAGGAGTAATTTAAGGGTATAATAGAAGAGCGGATCGAATGTCTGAACAGCCAACATTTAAATACATGGGATACGGCTACTTATTGGTCTTTGAACCTCTGCTCCCTGCTGATAGGACTTGGTCAAACTGCTGATAGAACTTGGATCAGACCAAGGTTTCACTTGGTCCAGCATCTTGTTTTCTGATAAGCCTTCAAGCCAGGAATAATTAACACTCTTGTCTACGCCAACACCTTGTGTAACACCTCAGGACACGGAGGTTTTACTTAGCTATTTTGGCTAATAGCCACCGGTAGACCTATCCTGTCCAAGTCTTAAAATAACATCCTGTCTAAACCTATTGCTAGCCATCATCTCATTTTGTGACACTCATTCCATAAGCACTGGGGGTGGCTGGTAGCCTGAAGATGCTTTCTCCACTTTTTACTTTGCATTGTAATTTTAACTTTTTAGCAATTTTAACTTTTTAGCTTAATTTTAACCTTTTGTAGTTTTTAACATATCTATTTTTTCTAGGATTTTATAGTTTTTTTTATCTGTAACGCCGCCTACAGTCACTTGTATAGTCAGATGGGCGGCATATATAAATTTGAATAGATAAATAAATAAATGCATTATATGTTATCTGCTGCATGTTTGTCTATTCTATACCTAATATTTGACACTTAAGAAGAGAATATACGTAGCTCAGGGTTGCATTGTGGAGTCCTTGGGGTTCTCTGAGCTTGGTTGTTTTCTTGCAAACGTTTCGTTACCTGGCTAGGTAACATCTTCAGTGCTAGAAGGGAGTGGGGTTTGCATTCTAGAACTGAAGATGTTACCTAGCCGGGTAATGAAACTTTGGCAAGAAAACAACCAAGCTCAGAAAACCCCAAGGACTCCATATTTGACACTTTTCTGGGGTAAAAGTTGTAGTTTGGTTTTCCTTTATATTCCTTTATATCTTTATATTTTGGTTCTTCATGGTACTCACTCAAGGATCCTACCCCCCATGATAGACATTTGTGGCAAGTCAAATCACACCACCTTGAGCTCATAATCCATGCTCATTTATCTTGGCATAATGCTACAGAATTATGTTGTTCTTATGATAAAGCTGTATTCATATTTATTTCTTTTTAAAAAAACAAGCAGCCATGCAGGTCTGGCTGCAGAATCCTATACAGCTCAGCTCAGGGGTAGCTCCCATTTTATTTGTTGGGACTTACGCCTTGATATCTCAAGAACTGCAAACTGAGCTTGCCTTCCCACCCTGAATCCTGATCCTCGGTCTGATCTGATCAACTCCTGGGGTTCCACAAAAGCGCCAAGCATCACAAGTAATGTTTTGCTACATTTGGCAATCCATATGCTAATCTGTCACTTTCTCCACTGTTTCTTTAGTTGTTTACAGAAGAGCGTTCAAAGGAAAATTTACAGGATGAGAACAAGGGCAACAAATATATCTTGGAAGCTCTAAAGGCACACACTGCTATCTAGTGGCTAAAAACATGAGTTTTTTCCGACACCAAGCTTACAACTGCAGTCAAATATTTCTAACAATGACAGCTGATTTTTACAGATTGATGTTTATCTGTCAGTTTAATTTATCAGCAATAGCAATGAAGAATCTAGTTAAGTGGGGTAGGAATTAAACAACTAACAAGCTATTATCACATAAGCTTTCTTGGACCATATCCCTTACATGCAGAAAACATTATCTGGAGATAGAAGAATTATGCATCCTGTTTGTGGGTGATAGTAGGAAAGCATTGTAAACAATTGTCAGAGAGAAGTGGAATGCAGAAAGCACAGATGGCGATGCTTTTATTATTAGCAATATTGTGATTGCAGGCCATATTGAACTGAAAACCCTTCCACTTGTAAATTATGACTTGGCTAGTTAATTTCCATACAGCCCCTACCATTAGGTTGCTGAATGAAGTATCACTGGCCAAATTAGATACAAGGCTTAAATCATCATTAGCGGGGATCGATCGATGTAAACTTTCTAGCAGTGACCCAACAAGGTTAGTATGGGAGGTGTTCATTGGGAAATTATAACCCTCCTCCAGATCCAGCCATGATAATGTTGGTACTGGAAGAAAAGATTCACAGCTAATGTTTGCCTCTGCAGGGTAGTGATTATTTGCAGAAATGTTTAAGCACTACATGAAACCGTGTTTTCCTGTCTTTGATGGTGAGGCAGGTGGGACAGAGACATTTGGGGAAAAGCAGAAATATTTATTTATTTATTATTTATTAAATGTATATGCCACCCATCTCCCTCAGAAGGTGACTCTGGGCAACTCACAATTAAAATCAAACATTAAAAACAGTAAAAATATAAATATCCATATAAATTAGCTAAAATACTACTATATAAAAAGACGAGATACAATTCAAGATGATGGGGGGGGCAGAATCAATTACCCCACCAGCCAATTCCAACAATGTGAGCCCCCAGCAGGCCCCCAGGCCATCTGGCATAGCCAAGATTTCACACTCTTCTGTAAGGCCAGGAGAGTGGGGGCGACCGCTCTTCAGGTGGTAAGCTGTTCCACAGGGTGGGGGCCATGGCAGAAAAGGCCCTCTTCCTAGACCCTGCCAGCCAAATTTCCTTGACTGGTGGGGGTCTGCAACATGCCCCTTCTGCCAGACCGAGTGGGATGGGCTGATACAACAGGGGTGAGACGGCTCCTCAGATAACCTGGTCCTGTGCCATGAAGGGCTTTAAAGATAATAACCAACACCTTGAATTTGACCTGGAAGCAAACCGGCAACCAATGCAGCTTGCATAACAGAGTTGTTATATGTGCCCCCCTGGGGGCGTTCAAAACTGTCCGCACTGCTCCATTTTGTGCCAGCTGTAGCTTCCAGATACTCTTCAAGGGTTGCCCCATGTAGAGGGCATTTGCAGTAATCCAACTGTGAGGCTGGATTACTGCAATACATACAATGCTTAGGTTTTAACATCCTTTTTGCATATAGAGGTACTTAATTGTTATGTAAAGCTTGCATATAAAAGTAATGGTTTGGTGTATAACATTGAAAAATGTAGTTTATCAATTAAGAGTTGTTGATATTAATCATGAATGCATTGAGTTTGTTTTAAAATGTTTTACATTTTTATCAGTGGGGCTACCAACTGCTTTCCTTTAAGCCATGTAGCATCTCTTCATTTTTTTCTGTTCAGGAGAAGCAAGAAGGTAAAAAAAAAAGATGCTGGAAAGAGACCAGACCATTAATATGGTTGCAGAACAAAGCCTGTATCTATTCTGGACCCCTGCTGTAGGCTCTGTGCAGCAGGTGATTTCTACTTTAATGCTATGCTTCATGCATGAAGACATGAGCTGTGCCATAACGCTCTGCCTTGTGTGGTGAGGCTGATCTCTTCAATCCCTAGCAAAAGCTTTTTTATGAGTGAATCAAGCAACACAGCTGCTTCCCTGTTTAGAAGAAGGGGAGTTCTCCACTTCACAATTCCCCTTAGAAGTATTGCTTGAAGTGTCACTTGAAGTATTGCTGAAACATTGAAAAATGCCCCTTCGTTGCTCCACATACTTGCATTCCACTCGATCAAACAGATAGAGAAGTACTTTTCAGGGGAAAAAAAGGTTAAGAAAAATGGAGGGAACTCTGATGGTCTAGGATGAATGCACAATCTTGTAGAATGTTACCAATTTGGGGATACAACCTGGCTGGGCAGGGATTTTAAAGGGATCTCTTCAAACTATTGCACAATCCACTAACTTGATATACAAAAGCTAAAACACTTATATATTTATTCTGGAGAATTTCATATGGACTATGAATTCCAGTAATGCTATCAACTGGCCTCTCAATCTATTTATAACCACTAAAGTCAATCAATCAATCAATCTTCATTCGGTATTTCTCCATCTTCTTCCCATCTATCAAACTTCCCATTTTCCTTGCTGCTACATTAGCTTCCATTTCATTTTCTTGTTTTGTTTACTCTTTATTATCCCCATTCTCATTCTTCATGTGTATATTTGCACCACACTTGCAATATCATTACACTATGGCAAACTGTGAGCAGCAAATTAAAAATTATTAGTTTAGCAATTTTCTTCTCTCTCTCTCTCTCCATCTTCCCCCCCCCCCCGATGCTTGATATAACAGAAGTCATAACAACATCATATCACAGATTTATTGGGATATAACAGACACAGCTGTAAATAAAACTGTAAATAAAAACTGAGACTATTGTATCTGACATCTCTGTATGCACTGCAATGTGTGTTTAGAAACCAGACTCTTGTTACATTTTAAATAGTAACTACTGAATTGCTAAAGTGCTTCTTAAATGCTGCTTTGGCAGAAACTGGTATATGGAAGAGCCAACAACTTTGGTATATTGTCCATACCTGCAGAGATACATGAATCAATGTCCTTCAAATCTTGTAGAAAGTTGACTGGCCAAGTAGAAAATCTATGGAAGTAAAGGAGGGCCATGAAAAGTATACATGAGAGAAACAGGACTTCACATGTACTCCCTTAATAAGGCTTCAATCCTATATCCCATTTGTCTGCTAGTAAGCCCCACTGATTTGATTGAAAACTTTTATAGGGTTTGAAGTTTTTAGTCACCAGAATCAACAGAGTGTATGACTCATTTTGGAAAGGAACAGTAGGCATTAGAAAGGTCTGTGCAACAAAAAGGCCTGAAAGATCAATATATTCTCCACCCTGGTTCTGCTTGTTCTCTTCCTTTCCAAATGCAGTTGAAGCATCGCATCAAATATTATATAGACACAAAGGAAACAGAACTCATTTTGGCAGTGGAAAGAATCCAGATGTTAACACAGCTCTAACACAACTGGCTTTGAGGAACATAATAAATGCCAGACAGTCTTTTGTTTCCAGTGAATACATATTCCATCACCTGCTGCATTGTGTAGCCGCAGCACTGAAGACTTACAGTAGGTCTGACATAATGCTATCTGTTGTTGCTGGTAACAAGCATCAATCTGGGCCGGCTTCATAAAGCATCTACTTAGCTTCTCCCACCTGTATTGGTATTGAAACTGCCAAGTTCTAAAGGCAGTAGAAAGAATGAGGACTGAATTTGCTTGGTCCAGCGCACAAGGCTTCTTGTCCTGTGGCAGGAGGGAGATGGAGTAGGACAGCACAGCCCTCTGGATTGGAAAAGGGAAGGTTTCATGAGCCCAGGAAAGACATTGTTTCAGCACAGGCTTCAGCACGCAATCCTAAGAAGAGGTGTGTTTGATGTATGGAGGTTTAAGGAGGTGCAATGGATGTGCCTACCTGAGCTTGTGCATGTTTAAAGGCTGTTATATGACTACCTTGTACACCTTTCCCTTTCAAATCTGGATTTCTGCAAGGTTCTTACTGTGGAGTTAAATGAAGGCAAGTTACATTAGCAGTTCATTTAAATTAGTTGGCCCATATTAATCACACTGGATCCTCTAAAATTATTACATTTGATTTTCCTGGTTTCAGATTACAGTCAGTTCAGTCATACTGTATTGAGCGGGAATCCTCATTTTGATTCAACTAGTGAGTACGCTTTTATTTCAGGTTGCTGTTGATTACTCTCTATCCTCTGCTACTGCTGTTTCTCCTACTCACCATTTCGCTGTCAACTTCTAGATTGAAACTGACCATTTGCTGTTCCTTTTGACTCTTGCTGCTTTCCCAACCCTCAATATATCGCTATACTGTCTCATTGGCCCAGGAAAATACAATGGTCTGAGGGTTAGGTTTGGGTTACACTTAGGTGTAACAAAATTGATTGCATAAAGGGAAGCGGGAAGGAAGGCAGTGAAGAGCTATTTCTCATGGCCACAAAACTAGGACCAGAAATAATATGGTAAGTTGCAACTACCTCGATTTTGTTTCAATATAAGGAAAAACTTCCTAATGGTAAGATTTCTACAACAGTGGAACAGTCTATCTGATGATCTTTGTGGTCTCATCCAACTGTATAATTCTATGTTTCTATGAAATTTGCAGCAGCTACAACTCAGAGCAAGCCAATTACTTCCAGCTAGTGGGGCATTCTTTTATTATTTTGTTTTGTGTTTAGGGGTGTGTATGTGTACTTTGTGTTTGACCTCTTTAACTACACTGCTAACATTTACATATATGAACTCTATGCCTGACATGTATTCAGTGCCTTGATTGGGTATTTTTGTTTTTGTCGACTGGGGTCTATGGCCTCAATAAACCTATCAATCAAATCAAAAGCAATGGCTTTTAAAAAGAAAGAATGAAAAAAGAGAAGAGAAGAGAAGAGAAGAGAAGAGAAGAGAAGAGAAGAGAAGAGGCGGCAAGGATCAGATTCTTTAAATCCAAGCCAATAGAAACAGCAAAAACACAAAAACAAAAAATAAAACATCTAGGGTATCCATCACTAGGCAGTCTTTTTGTAACCCTCCAAACAGTTTTACAGGTTTTTTTCCCCCAGGTTTTTTTTTTAGCTGTGACATTCACATCATATTGGTACTTCAAAGAAATTCATTAAAATATTAACTATTTTGCCTTTTAAAAAACCTTTGTAACGTACTTGAAATCATTAGCTTGCAGTTTAGAAAGCTGAAGTTTTCAGAAATAATTTCCTTCCTTCCGAGCTTCTATGTTTGCAATTGTCTCTTCTATCGAAATATCATTTCTATATGCATAAATCTAAGAGAACAATGTTGGAAAGGAGAGAAAACAAAACATGAAAGTTAAAAGGAAAGAAAATGAAGCTTCTTGCTCTCTTCTACCTTGTTTATGTGAGCATGGGAGAGACCTAGATTATTTAGATGCTCCAACTAAAGCCTCTAAAGATTTCTTTCTCAGCTAATAGAATTGTTCTCTTAAGGGCAAACTTATAACATCTTGATGTTTTGGTCTTCAACTTTCATCAACCTCAGCCATGGCCAATGGTGGGCCTTAGGTGGGCCTTAACTCTATGCATACAGGTAATCCTCACTCATTGACTCACCTTTACCCTTGTTTAGTGACTGTTCGAAGTTATGACGGTTGGGAAAAAAAACAGTTTTGCAATCAATCCTTGCATTTATGGCCATTGCAGCATCCTGTGGTCATGCGCCATTCGGGTGCTTTGCAACCAGTGCACATTTAGAACTGTCACAGCGTCCTGCAGTTATATGATCACAATTTGCAAGCTTCACAACCAGCTTCTAACAAGCAGAATTAATGGAGAAAGCAGAAGTGAAATCGCAAGTCACGGTCACACGGTGCCTTGCTTAATGGCTGCAGTGGTTCACTTAACAAGGGAAGTGGAAGTCACATCGTAAGTCCAGCACGGCCATGTGATTTTTCACTTAGTGACCATGGTACTTAGTGATGGAGTTGCCGGTCCCAGTTGAGGCCAGTAAGCAAGGACTACCTGTATTTGGAAGACAATCTCAAGACTGCACTCTTTGGCTACAATCCTGAACACATTTACTAGGCAATAAATCTCCATGAATTCATTAGGTTGTGCTTCTGAGAAAACACATTTGGCTTTTATTTATTTATTTATTAGCCACATCTCAACAAGTGACTCTGGGCAGTGAACAGAATTAAAATAAAATAAAAACAATTACAAACATTATAAAAGGTAAAACACAAACAGCTGAGAAACAACCACCCAGATTACTAACACAACCTAGAAACAGGTCCCTGCACACATTTGAGAATGATTATGACATCATTGAATGATTATGTCAGGCAAGCTTAAGTTCTTCTTAAACTTAGTGCAGCAACTCTACTTTTTCAGGTTCATCTCCTGCATCTAACCAACTTCTGAAATCTACCTGTCATTGAAGAGTGGCTTATCCAGGAGTTGGGCTGGAAGAGGATAAATGTTTTGAAGCCTTTCTCCTTCCACAATGCTCCTCATAAAGCCTTAAGCCTCTGCACAAAGGGGAAACATTGTCCAGTGAAAATGTAGAAAGGAATGAAATATTCTGAAAGTTGGTGATCAGCTTTGATACTTTAAAGCAATTAGTTTCAAATCATTGTCTTTCAAAAAACAACATCAACCACTTTCTCCAAACTCTCATCAATAGCCAGCTTGTTGTTTGTTTTTTAAAAAGCTGGGTGAGTGAGTAGGTGGGATGATGAGGACCAAAAGTGCAGGACACCCATGGAAATTCTCACATACCCAAACAAATGCACCAGGGTTGCATTATCCAGGGCAGAGTAACTGAAGTCTAGTGGTGATAGAACAAGTTTTATTTGAAAACATATATTTGTTTTGCCGTCCTGTCTTGATATACCTGGATGTCATGTTATAAGATCTCAAAATCATGGGAGTCTCTATTTTTTTTTTTTTAGTTGCTTATGATACACATAGTTTCTTAGGTATTGCAACAAGCAATAAAATCATCCTATTTATAAATAATAACCTAACAACAGGGGCTGTTTTAATTCAAAATCCACACAGATTACAACAAAATGAACAACATTCCAATTACAGAGAATATTGTTTTAGAGGCTTCTGTAAGTAATTCTGCAATGGAATTTCTTTGTTTAGATCACCCTGACAAATTACCCACTGTGATTTCCTCCAGCATCTGAACTTACTGTAGGACCTTTGCAGTGTAACTCTTACAAACATAAATCTGGATCAAACAGCAAAGTGAATCAAGCCAATATTTTCTTCTACAACAAAGAAAGTAATTAAAGATAGATCCGTCCAAAAATAAGGATTGCTTTACATAACATAAGGCAGAATAAAATAAAATAAAAATCTGGAAGTATGTTTTATTATAGAGCAGAGCTCTTGAATTGAAAGAAAGAGAGTAAGAGAGAAAGAGAGAAAGAGAGAAAGAGAGAAAGAGAGAAAGAAAGAAAGAAAGAAAGAAAGAAAGAAAGAAAGAAAGAAAGAAAGAAAGAAAGAGAAATTTCAGACAGAATTCCATTCTCACAAGGATGGAGAAGTAATAGGGAGGTAATAGGTGTTCTGAACTGGGCCAATAATCTTGGAAGTGCCTCCTCTTTTCATCTCTCCTCATAATATGCGATAAAAAGAATATACCATGATATATTTGCACACTGAATTGCCCATATATGGATGCTAATGAAGTGAAGCAAAGACAAATGAACTTGAGCGTATCACTGTATTACAAGGCCCAGTGCTGATCTTATCGTGCATTGATTGTTCATCCCTTGTGGAAATGAGCAGAGACAGTATTTTAACAACTGAGTTCTGTGCAAAGATTAGAACTCGAATGGCCACAAAGAATGGGTGAATTAAGGTACTGAATTGCTGCTGAAATACGTACGTTGATATGAGATACTATCACAATGCACATGGGGACAACACTGCTAATTTCCCCAATATTCTTTTCCCTTGTTGAAAAAACAGTGTGAGCAGGATTTGGAAGCCATGGAATATGGAGTCTACTATATGCTACAACACAGAATGTTTACTGACCCAATGGATTCTTGCCACGTTTCCTATTTCTTTCCCTGCAACGTGATCTTGCCTTTCCCCCTTTCCCCCAGTCTTTTTAAAGATCCTGTTTAACAAACCCTGAATATTACATAGTCTCTGATGTTCTTTTGTTCAGAAAACTCTTCTTTCTAAAATATGAAATATAGGTAAAGATAATCCTCATCCTTCTCCTGGCTTACCCCAAAATTGGTGACTGCATTTAAGCTAGTTATTTTCTATGCTCCGTCTAGAACTGAGAGCTGAATATGAACAGTCTCAAATCTTCTCATGAAGCTCTCAAAACTAGAGCCTGGATTGTGTGCTTTTTCTATGCATCCAGTCACCACTTCTGCTTCCCAAGAGTCCTCCCTCAAAAATCTGACTAAAAGGAGAAGAGAAATATCCAGAGTAGGGTATTTTCTTAACTTCCTACTCTGTTTCCCCACCCCAACCTAGATGTCTCTTTTTGCTGCTGAAGCACTGAAGAAGTACATTATAATAATAAAGAGCTAGGGAGCATGAGAAAGCATTGACATTAAGAAAGCTGGCTATTGTTTAGCATTAGATAATTTGGGCATATTATTTTTAGCATGTTGGAATTTAAGGACTGATCCTGCCTATTCTATTTAAAATATTCAGTATGACTGAAAAAATAGTTGGATTGTTCTAATACCTTTCAAAGTGAATTGCCACTGAAGTGTTTATTGTAATGAAATCTATTCCTGTTTTTTGCTGCAAACTCATGGCTGGGAAAAAACTTAATGCAAACTGCAGAAAAGGGGGGGGGGGAAATATATTACAGAAGGAGGACTTCAAGGCATGAAGAGCTTGTCTTTCTACTAGTCCCAAACTTGCTTCTTACTAAAGACAATGGAATCCCTAGACTGACTACTGATGCTGGATTAAATATGGACTTCTCCATATTTCAAACCTATTGGGTTTTTGTTTGTTAGCTTTTATTATTTGTTCAGGAGTTCGTGTTGGCCTACGTAGTGCTCACATCTCTCATTTTTCCATACAATAGCATCCCTGTGAGATAGGTGAGGCTGAGAGAGGGTGAGAGGGCCAAAGTCACCCAGGGAGCTTCTGTGGCTGACAGGGGATCTGAGCCTGGGTTTCCCTGTTCCTTGTCCAACCCCTTAAGTACTACTGTCTCATATACAAGTAGTAGAAATAATTACAGATGTGGACAAGTATATAAATAATTGCTTATCTTACTGGGGAACCAGCTCATATTCTTTCTCTATGTCTGTCTGTCTGTCTGTCTGTCTGTCTGTCTATCTATCTATCTATCTATCTATCTATCTATCTATCTATCTATCTATCATCTATTTGCTATTTCATAGAATAGAAAAACATGCTAGGATCAGATGTAGGGAGTCAAAAACCAAATATCATGCAAGAAACCTAAATTAGGATAGTCCATTGTATGATATTGCTTCAGAAGGTCATCCTGCTGTAGGTCTGGGGCATTGCAGAGTCCTGCAGTTCTTGAGTAGTGTCAAGAAATGACACTGCTGAAAAAAAATGTGCTTAGTAGTATACATCTGACTGGGTTCCTAATGTTTACCTTGAGAGGATGACAACTTTGTGACAAGAGAAGAAGAAAATCTAAACCTAAGAAGAATGTGAGTCAGATTGGTTTCCATCTCTTTTGAAAATCATTCTGTTGCTTTTGGCAGTCGTCAAAGGAGGAAGTTAAAGAGAGGTTTTCTTTACTCCTCCTCTCTGGTGCACCAGTAGAGTGTGGTGTAGTGATTAAGATGTTGGCCTGGGATTGGGGTTCTAGTCCCTTTCAGCTTCAGAAACTCATTGGGCTAGTCATTCCTTTTCAGCCTCAACTACTGCACACAGTTATTGTTGTGGGGGTGGGGATGAACACCACCATGTACACCACCTTAAGCTCCTGGATAAAAGCCAGGATGTACATATCCAAGAAATAAATACATAAATAAGCATGACATTTCCCAAAGTCCTATTGAAGCAGACAATCGGCCATCACATATGGGAAGAAGGTAGAAAACTCTCTTCCTTTACTCCCTTCTTCTCCTATTGTTGTCAGAATAGCCACCCATGGTTCAGTGTGGAAAGAATCAAGCTTTGAAGTGTGTGTGTGTGTGTGTGTGTGTGTGAAATGACAGAGCAGGAAGAAGGAGTTGAAATATCACTAAAAGCTGAAGCCCTGAAAGCCTTTGGATTTAAGAAGAAATCTGCACTTAAGAAGAAAACTTTTTAAAGATTGTTAAAATTCATTTTTTAACATAAGGCTGGGCTTATTGTGGGTTAAGGGGGAAAAATGCCTTCTTTCAGGCTGCTTGTTCAGCTGAATGCACACACCACTTGGAGACGCTAGGGGTCAGAAATGAGTTTTCAAGTTTCAAACCCTGGAGAATCTTTTCACTAAGGATCTATTTTTAATGTGTTCTTCAAAAGGATATGCCTCCTCTTAAAGATCTGGAGCTTGTTTGTTGCTCACCTAACAGAAAGGAGCAATGTGAATGAAATTGTGCAAAGTCATCCCTCAATTGAAAACAAACATGGAAGTGTGTGTGTGTGTGTGTGTGTTTGAAATTAATTGTGTGCACGTAATTTGTAACAAGATCTTTTCAATTGTTCTTTTCCATTTTCTTTTTTAAAATGTTCATATGATTGTAAAGAATAACAAATCTTCTAAAACGTCACTCAAATAGTTATTGAAAAGAATGAATATTCTGGAAGCATATTCCACTCTGTAGTACATTGCTGGATGTTGTAATGCTACCCTCAGAATAAGTGAGAGATGGAGAGAAATGTGGCTCCTGATAATCTCATCATCTGGCTAGATGTCTGATATTATCTGATTACTTGCTAATACCCTGTTACCATGGTGCTACATTGCATGTGCAATCTTAAAGTATCTATTGATGTATTATTGATGGGCAAACATATTCCCGCTCAGTTCAGTTATGGGTATATGTGAGTGGCAGAAGATTCATCTTTTCAAATTCACATTAAATTGGGAATTGACATCCTGAGCTCGAAGCAAGGCTGCAGACCATCCCAAAAGGTACCATCTCATTCATAATAAAACAGATGAGAGGCACTCTATCGTAGAGGTTAAGATACCAGACCGGTAATTGGCAGAGCCAGGTTCTAGTTCTCCCTTCGGTATGAAACAACTATCTATCAATCCGCACTGGATTATGGTCCATAACCTGCAGTGAAGAAACCTTCATCCTGCAATGGATTGATTCGGGATGATAATAATAAATAGCCAACATGGTGTATTGGTTAAGGCACTGGACTAGGAATGGGGAAGAGCCAGTTCTAGTCCTTCCTTAGGCATGGAAACCAGCTGGGTGACCTTGGGCCAGTCACTATCCATCTGGGCTGTATATTCGATTGTATATTCAGACAAGATTCATTGAATCGGTAAAATTTCAGTTAGACTAGCAGTTTGGGAGACTGGGATTCCTTTTTCCTCCTCCTGAACAGCAGCAGAAAGATGCCATGGCCATATTCATTTTTCCAGAATTTCTTTCAGTTTTGTGTGTATTTTGGGGGGATGTGGGTGGGGAGATCATTTAAACATAAATGAAAACCAACATTAAAATACAAGCAATTATCTTTTTCCTTCCTTCCTTATTTTTTTACACAATTGGTTCAGAGTGTCACTGTCACCACTTGATAGTAATGACATTGACCCTTTCAATAAACATAAGAGGTTGAAAAATTGTAATAGTTGGTTCCTCAACTGATCAAGATTCAGGAGAACATTGCATAAACAGCCAAGTCCAAGCTTCTCCATTATAAGTGAAAAAGCCCACCTCCTCTCTCTTCTTTCTTTCTTTCTTTCTTTCTTTCTTTCTTTCTTTCTTTCTTTCTTTCTTTCTTTCTTTCTTTCTTTCTTTCTTTCTTTCTTTCTTTCTTTCTTTCTTTCTTTCTTTCTTTCTTTCTTTCTTTCTTTCTTTATTTCTTTCTTTCTTTCTTTCTTTCTTTCTTTCTTTCATCAGAGTGTCTCTGCCCTAAAGTATATTGGAAATCATTGTTTCTAAATGGAAGTACAGGTAGTCCTCACTTACCAACAGCCTTGTGTAGCGACTATTCAAAGTTATGATGGTGTAAAAAAACAGCTTTGTGACCAGTCCTCACATTTAGAACCATCACAATGTCCCATGGTCATCTGATTGCCCTTTGTGTGCTGTGCAACTGGCTTGCAACAAGCAGAGTTAATAGAGGAAGTAAAATCATAAGTTGTGGTCATGTGATTTTCCACTTAGTGACCATGGTGCTTTGTTTAATGACCAAAGGGGAAGTAAGGTTGTAAACCCATCATGGTCACATGATTTTCTACTTAGCAACTGCAGTGCTTAGTGACCAAGCTGCTGGTCCCAATTGTGGTCACTAAGTGAGGACTACCTGTAGTTCACTTGCTGGAATTCTTGTAATTCCATCCCATTCATCTCAATAAATATTACTCAAGAAAATTTGTGAGAATCATGCTTGACTAAAGGGCTTCGCTAAAGCATTCTTCTGAATTTCTCCAGACCAGCTGATAATGCAGAGAAACTTTGAAAAACTGATTATTTTAATTGTTTACTCTGTGCCCTCCCTGACCCCCTTTCCCCCTCCCCCAAAGATTGAAAAAGAGATACTCATGCTTGGTCAATGGATATAAGTAAGTTTGTGAATTCTAGTGTATAGACAAGTCGTCACTGGAAGTTACCTGAACTTCCTAGCAGTACAGAATTCTAAATATGATACTTATTTTGGAAGTCTATAAATATGAATAAGGAAAATAATCTGCCAATATCAATGCCTTTAAGAGTTTTTCATATAATTAAATAAATGCTTAATTCTCTTCTACTGCAATCAGTAGGATGGCAAAAAAAAATTACTGTTTGCTAGGTTAGCTAACAGACAATCCATTAGAAGAGAAGATTATGTAGCTCAGGGTTGAACTGTGGAGTCCTTGGGGTTCTCTGAACTTGGCTGTTTTCTTGCAAATGTTTCATTACCCGGCTAGGTAACATCTTCAGCACCAAGGACTTCACATACAATACATTAAAATGTAGCAAAATGAACTTAATAAGCAAGTAATGGAAATAATTTAATACCAACTCAGGTGTCATACTTTCCAGTAACCTACGTTAGTGCTAAAAATAACATGATGGTCCTAAGCAGTTTTATATTTAATATTCAGTTCCATCTTTCTAGTATCTTAAGCAGATTTTTGTCCTCTTTGATATTCAGAACAGTTCTTATGAGTATGATGCAAGCTCCCATTCTTGTCACCAAGATAAATGTACTCTTTGATACTCTAATAAAATCCTGTTTTATATACCGTATCACTTTGATTCAATATGACATTCTTAATGGATTAAGAGACTGTGCTTGATGAAGCAGATATTTTATTTTTGATGTATTAAAAAGCTCTGGTTCAGGCATTCCAATGATTGAGGGCAGAAATGAAGAATAAAAGAAACACAACCCAAAGTAAAATTCTCACATGTGTAATTACCCCAAAGGAAGGCAGTAATGAATGTAAGATGACACTTCCTCTAAGGAAGATTAGATCATAATACTCATCTGGTTCCCTTACCACATTCTCAGTGAATCTAAGACGGCTGACTCATTTTTAAAGTAAATTATTTGGGGAAAATGCAGATTTTTGGTCGACTCAAAAGAATCAAAGCGAAACATATAACACCAAAGTGATGCAATTGGACAATTCAGCATTGTATCAGCACAAGAATTTAAGAAACTCTAATAGGGCCAAATCCCATTTTGATAGTCACCTGACAGAACCCCCAAAGTGAATACAGCGGGACCCTGCCTTGGGAAGTGATACTGAGACAGCAATTTCTCAAACACCTTGGAAGCGTCTACTGCAAATATCCACTGAATCTCTTCTAATGTTTTTTTCCCCACCACCTCTCAATTTAACGGGCAACAAGATTCTTAGTCGCTTATCAATCCTTGGTGCATTGTCAACAATAACATTGGGTTAACATTAAAACACCAAAGGATCCCAGGCATATTGGAAGAAAAATGACAATTAGCCTGTGCTGAAACATAGTGTATGCTTTCTCAAAGTATATGCATGTGTGTGAGTACAGACATATGTATACACGTATGCCTGTCTGCCTCTGTTTCTTTCTGTATCTAATTTCTCTCTCTCTCTCTCTCCCTCTCTCTCTCTCTCCTTCCATCCATCCATCCATCTCTATCTGTTACTTTTAAATACTCAACATTCTTCACATGGCAGGTCAGTTTCTCCACTCCTTTATTTTATATATGTTACTAGAAGGTAAGAGTGATTTTGGCCAAAGGCCATTTAATACATTCCTGTTTCAATGTGTCGATACCTAATTTTCTACACTCTGAATATTCTACACCTGTAAATATAACAACAAAGAAGAAGAAAGGATTCCCCCTGTATTTTAGCCCTGACTATATGAAATATTTCTGCTGAAATAACTTTCACTGCAGGGGCTACATTTAATTACCCTCTATGTCAGCAAACTTGAATTTCCCTCTCTGCGTCCCATCCTGTTCCATTCACAGAACTGACTCAAGTCACAGCTGCTCTGGTGTAACAGATGGTTATGGTTGCTATGAAAAGCAGGTGTGCAAAAGCATCACACGTGAGTAATGCTGAGCAAGCTATAAATGTTCAGAGTTGCAGGTGAAGTGCATGTTAGTGGGACTACCTTTACAGAAAGAAAGAATATGCATTAATTAATGTACGTGATCTATTACAAGTATTCAATGAAAAGTATTTCCATGCTACTTTTAATTGAAAATAATCCCAAAGTGATTTTCAAGTGCAATAAAAACCACAGAAAAAAAGAATACAATGCTACTAATGATTTTCTTTAAATTATCTATAATTTATATAGACTTACATAATTCCTTTACCTGATTGCTTATCTACTGTATAAGGTAAAAGAGTGCTGTATCCAGAACATTCAAGCTAATAATCTTTACAAACTGCCACTAAGAGCCACCAAAACTCAATAGAATACTTTAGTCTGTGGTATTAATCTAAAATAAAATAAAAAGTAGGTTAATCTGACAACTGCATAGTGAGGCCATTCCATTTACCGATATGACCTTTGGGGATGTTTGTTCATGTCACAGGGTTTCTAATCTCTTTTTCTCATACATGCACACATTCACACATATGTGAGAGACATACTCACGTGCACACACAACTCTCTGTGGGCTGGTGGTTGTGTAATCAAAGCAACATATGACGTTTTAACATATTTAGGGAAGCTTCAGGCATTTGCAGAGGTACAAAATACTTTTAAGAGAAGAAAACGTAAAGGGCAGTTTGTTCCATTCAACAACCTAATCATCATCTCTATGGTGGTGTTGTGAGGGAAGAGACCAAACAGTGGTGAAAAGAGGGAATGGAATGGGTCATACATAAAATCTTAATACTAATTTCCTTTTCCTTTCAAGCATGGTCATCAGAACAGGCAAGTCTTCAAATCACCCCATTCTTCCTAATATAAAATGTACCTCTGTCTGCCCCAGCCCTTTCTCATGTTGTGTCAATGAAATGCAATCAACCATGAATGAATGAACAAATGAATGAATTCTTAAAGATCACTAGGAACTTTAACTACTAGAATATGTGCTGGTTAGTGCATTAAGGGTGTGGCCAGGGAGTCATTTTACAAAGCCTTACAGTTTTAAATGGTATTGGTTACTGATTCGTCTGTATGGGACCACATTTCAGTAGCTGGTTCTTACTTTTAAAATTTTCAATGGCCAGGACCAAAAAATGATATGTAATTTCAAAAACCTATACATTTTATGAGCTGTGTCTTCACATGTATAGAAGAGGCTTTAACTGAAGGACCTTTCACATATATGAGCTTCTACTCTACTCAGAACTTAAAAACTTCTTTTTAAAAACAATGACTTCTACTCAACCAATGTTGAGTAGAAGTCATTGTTTTTAAAAAGAAGTTTTTAAGTACTGAAACATACAGTGACATCTGAGGTGTCCGTGGTGAGCAAATAACAAAATCAGTGTCATGCTGACGTGATATAACCTCCACCCCTTTTGTGGGTACATTGTGACGTTGCATGCAAGTCCAAAAAGGGCACAGATTGCCATATGATGGCGTGACGCTGCATTCATCATTTTGGCAAAAGGGGTGGATCCTGTAGCTGCCTCTAGATGATGTTATTACCAACATGTTATAGTGCACTGGAGTATCTTCAAAGGAGTTAAAGCAATCAAGCCTCCATAATCAGTTAATATAATTACTTGGCACAATGGTTCATGTTCACTGACTGTCCTATTATCTTGGTATCTGTGTGAGAAGATTAGTAAGTGAACATCTTTATTGCAGGCCAGACCCCTTGTTCCCATATATTACATTCCCTAGAGATGTCATGTCCCCCAAAGAGAAAAGAACAGCAACAAAAAAGGAACATTCATTTAGAAATGCTGTTTCAATAAAGGAACATCTGGCAATTCTTATCTAAACTAAAAATGAACAAATGTACTTTTGGAACGGAGAAGAAAAATGTGTCTGGACATTTTAGAAATTAAATATTAGATCATTCATCGAGCTCAAAAAACTTTCCAACTGAGCCATATTTATTGGACTTGTGGTTGCAGTTGTGGATGACCTCTGGAAGGTTGTGTCCATCCTTGCTTTCAGTACCATTGCCTATGGTATCCTTCTGGACCACCTTCAAGGGCTAGGAGGAGGGGGCACAGTGTTATGCTAGTTCTCTTTCTTTCTCTGGGGTCAGTGCCAATCATTGTTGAAGGGGGAGGGAAGTCTGCCCAATGTTCTCTCTTATGTGGAGTGCCACAGGGGTCAAGTGTCTTCCCACTCCTATTTAACATCTACATGAAGCCACTGGGTGAAGTCATTTGAGAGTATAGGGTGAGATTATCTATATGCTGGCCAAGTGATGCTGTCAAGGTTCTTTCTCAGTGTCTGGAGGCTGTGGGGGTCTAGATAGGAATGAATAGAAGCCTATTCATTCTCAACCCTAGCAAGATGGAGTAGCTTTGGATGTTAGGGCCTTCTGGATCTGGTGATTTTCCATCCTTAGTTCTGGATGGGGTTACATTATCCCAAACAGAACTGGTGTACAATTTCAGAATCCTCCTAGATTTGCAGCTCCTGTTCAAACAGCAGGTGGCAGCTATGACCAGTGGGGCCTTTGCACAGCTTTGCATTGTGGACCAATTGCACCCCTTCTTGGATCAGGAGGCACTGCACTTAGTCACTCATGCCTTGGTCACCTCTTGAACGGATTATGCAATATGGTCTACAGGGCGCTGCCCTTGAAGAACATCTGGAAGCTTCAATTGGTCCAGAATTCAGCAGTGTGGGCAATTATTGCTGTGTGTCTTGCTATGGCCATGTTATACCTTTGCTCTGCAAGCTGATGTAGAGGAAAGAGGGAATGGCCTTGAGGGAAAGGAGGAAGAGCCACTACCAAGCTAACAGTCAGATAAAAGGAGCCTGAGACCGTGGAAAGAACGTAATATGACTAAACACCTCAGAGAAGCCCCTTTCTAGTTCACATAAAGATAAAGGGAGAGGGAAGTACTTTAGCAGCACAGGGTATTCTTTCAAGAGGCAGGTTGTATAGGATGGAACCAGAGTTGCTAGTGAATTTCACTTAAAACATTTTGTTTTGTGTGGCTTTTGACTGGGGTGATGTTTAAAAAGTAATAATTTTGCCCATCAAAGGATGTAACTGGAATTTTTAGGATGAAGATAAGATTTTGATTACTGGTGCTTTATTGATACATGTGACATGAATTGTTGAGCACATTTTTCTGCTGAAAATCAACGGTCATCATTATTTGATGATTTGTAGCTTTGATGATTTTCGATTTAGGAATTTGGAAACCTCCAGGAAAAGAAGGAGGAGGAGGAGGAGGAGGAGGAAGAAGAGAGAGAGAGGAGAGAGAGAGAGGACTAGGAGTTCAGATGAAATGTGAGTGCCATTGACTGCCTATCCCAAAGCAAAGCTGGAAAACCATTTCCTTGTTAGCTGATCTCATTTAAATGTATTCCAGCAGTAGATGAGCTGAGCCTGAAAGTCAACAAAACTACTGATTTTTAAAATTATGAATGAATGAATGAATGAATGAATGAATGAATGAACGAACCACAGGAGGCTCAGTGAGAGGCTTGATTTGGAGAAAGAAAACATGATGTGAACAGAGTTTAGAGGTCTAGGTAGAAAAGGTCATGGATCAAAGTAGCTCTAATCATACATAAAGTCAGTTGGGATAGGACTTTGAGGAATCTTGATTATTCTTGTTAATCTCTAGTATTTATAAATGGTAATTTGGGCCATAAGGTTGCTTAATCGGTACAAAAAACACAAAGAACTCATGGAACAATTTAACACCCCAAATTTTTGAGAGAATCATTGAGCTTTTATAAAACTAAAGTTATTTCTTAGGATAACCCCTGCAGTTTTGAATTTGATTCTAAAAAGAGTGTGATGGCATGAATGTAGCATCTGTCTCCAACCTCTTAGAGCAACTGTGTTTTTTCTGGGATCACATGGGAGTTACTTTAAGAAGTTGCACACAGGCACAATAATTTATCCCTCTGTATGCTCTGAAGCACTTTCTTAAAATCAAATCTGAAGTGATGCACACCCCTACTGTAAATTCATGTGCTTATATGATCTGCTTATGTATAATCACATAGGTAGTGTGGCAAACATTACATACAACACTGACAAACGGAAAGATGCAATACCGCATAATATACTGTATAAAATGTACTAAATGAATGCATCAAATACAATTTTACTCAGTTTCTCAGTTCTCCATTCTTAAATTTATTACAGCCATTTTGTTGCATGAGTGAATCTTCTTAAAGATTGCACCAACACTGAGGTGCATTGATGTACTGTATGTTTTGCTGGACATTTGCAAGATCTACACCTTTAACAGTATTAACCATAGTGATTGTTTCTGGCTGTGAACTATTAGAATCAGGTGGCAAACTCTGTATAAGAGAAGTATCCTTCCTCTTATTCGTTTGGCTGCTTTCCTGATTTTACCTTTTTATGCTCACTGCTTTTATCCTGCTGTCTGGTATATATTTTGTATTGTATTATTTATATTCTTTGTTGTTACTTCTGTATTGTTGAGGATGTATTTTATATGTAAGTTTACCTTTTGTATATTTTAAGTAGATATAAAGGTTGATATATTATATACCTTGTCTCCTCTTAATCTCATTACCCATCAAATGGGTAGCAGAGGATGGTTAGGCTTGAGAAGCTGATAAACTTTTTAAAGAGAAGATGAAGTTATTATTAAGTCTGGTGTTTTTCCTTTTTGATCCAGACAGCAAAGAACTCTTTTTCCTTTTTTATGGTAAGAAATTTTTAAAGGGATAAGGTGTTTTATGTAAGTGTTTTATTGATAGTAAATATTTTAAACTAAAGGAGAATTTAGCAGACGAGTTTGCACAGAGTAATTTTAAAATGTTGGTAACCTTAGGCACTTTAACAGATGGAGCTACTACATCTACTCAAGGTTTCCAACAGGGTGTAAGTAATAACAGTGTATTTTTAATTCCAAAGTTAAACAGGAATAACTTTCAAATGTGGGATGCAAGGTTAAGAGTTTCCCTTCAAGTATAGGACTGTTTACACATCATAGATAAAGATATGCCTGAAAGCCAGTTAGAGCAAAAGGAGTATAAAATGAAAGAAGCAAAAGTCTTAATGATATTATATCCCTGTATAGAAGATCATGAAAGTCAATTAGTAACTAAATATAGAACAGCTAAAGGTTTATATAATGCTCTTAAAGGAAAATATTTCATTAGATCAAATAAGAATGTGATATTTTTGAAAGAAAGATTGTATAGTATGAGGATGAAAGAAGGAACTAGTATTGATAAGCACTTAGATGAAATGTTAAAGCTTGCTTCAGTCTGCAGGAGCAGAGATATCTGACTCTGAACTTCACACCTGTATATTACTTAGTCTACCACAATCCTTTGCAAACCAAAAGGCTATGCTTGAGTCTATTGCAAAAGTGGATTTAGATTATACAATTGCTTATTTGAGAGACTCTGGCCTTAAAAGGGTAACAGACAACACACCTGGAGAAATGTTAGTATTAAGAACAAGACCTGATTTTAAGGAAAGGAGATGTTATGTGTGCTCGAAGATTGGGCATATTGTTAAGTATTGTAGATTTAAAGGGGTAGAAGGTCAAAAGTCCAGAGGAGTAAATGTTCCTACAGAAAGAATGTCTTTTAATAAACAAGGACATTTTAATAGCCATAGAGACTTTAAACCATTAAATGGTAGACCAAATAAGAGATAATCAAAGGTTTAATAATGGTATGAATGCTTGCAATGATAATCAAGTGTTTCAAATATCTGATTATCAAGGTGTAAATGATAGAAGGCATTTTCTCCTTGATAGTGGTAGTTTTATCCATATTTTCCGGTTTAGAGAAAGTTTCGGTGAACTTGATACAGAAAATAGACCAGAGATATTGAAAGCAAATCAACAAAGGCTAAATGTTCTTGGAATTGGAACTGTACCTTTAAGAGTTTTTACTTCTACAGGTGAGGTAGTAAACCTTACATTAACAAATGTTGCTTTTGTTCCTGAAGCCTCAAATAATTTGCTCGGTACTAAAAGGATCGTGAAGAATGGTTACACTGTAATACTTAAATCCAATACAGGAAAAATTATTGATAGGACTGGTCTGGTGCTTAAAGTTGATGAAAAGGATGGATTTCATTATATCATTGATGTTAATGGCAATATTATAACAAATGAGGGGAGGCCTATATGTCAAACTAGGCAAAATATCTGTGATCATAAAACTTGTCTTTATTCATGGCATGTGAAGTTAGCTCATAGGAATATGCAAAGTATTGAAAAATTATTGACAAAGTGGAATTAATGCTGTTAAATGTGATAAAGCAAAAGAAAGGTGCGAAATCTGTATAAAAGCAAAGGGAACGGCTCCTAGTTATTCAGGACAATCCAATGTACAAGATAAGGATTTTTTGGAAGAGGTTTATTCAGACCTAGTGGGTCCTATGCCATTATCTGCAGGCAAGAACAGATATTTTCTTACTTTCACTGAATTTAAGAGCAAATATAGTTATGTATATATATTTAAAAACAAGGATGAGACCCTTGAAAGGTTTAAATGCTATGTAGCCGCAATTAAGAACCGATTTGGTAAGGCACCTTACCTACCGTAAGTAATGCTACGTACTGATGGAGGTGGAGAATATTGTAATGCAGATTTTGAGAGGTTTATGGAACAGGAGGGCATAGAACATAAAGTAACCATATCTTACTGTCCACAACAGAATGGATTTTCTGAGAAGCTGAATCGAATGTTACAGGAGATGTCTAGATCTATGCTGATGCAAGCTGGACTACCTGACTCTTTATGGGCTGAAGCGGTAGTTACAGCAACTTATTTGCATAACAGAATTCCTAGTAAAGTGACAGGTAAAACACCTTTTGAACTATGGTTTGGAAAGAAACCAAGTTTAAAGCATATAAAAACCTTTGGTGCTAAAGCGTATTCTTATGTTCCAAAAGAAAGGGGGAAGCTTGATCCACGAGCTGAAATTGGAATCATTGTTGGATATCCTCCTGGGAGGAAAGGGTATAGAGTCTGATCCTAAAACTCTTGAAGTGAAATGTTGCAATGTTGTGTATGTGGATGAGTGAAATATAATGCAAAAGACAGTTGAGGCTATATTAACAACTGATTTACAGAACATAGATACTGTTTCACAAGAATTGGTCACTGGGGTACCTATAGAGATCATTGATCAGTTAGAAGGTCCATCTTTGGGAGATGCTGTTATAACAGAAGGGGAAGTGAGAACTAAACCATGTGAAACAAATAGAACAAACAGCTAACGTAAGATGATTAGATAGAAGTAATAAAGGTGTAGATCTTGCGAATGTCCAACATGTTTGTAGAGAAAAACAGATTTTAATTATATTGATATAAGATAAGGTAGCTGAGGAAGGAGAAGTAGGTTAGTACCTGCCATGTTCCTCAGAGACAAGAATGTGACTAGAAACCCTAACAGTAGCCATTTCAGTTCTTTGAGGAAACAAGAATAGTAGCCATTCCATTTTTGAGGAATCAAGAATAGTAGTTCAGAAGTCATACCCAATTAGATCTCATACTGTTTATGTTCTGCTGCAACACTGTCTTTTTTGAAAAATTTTGGACTTCCTCATATTTCTAGCCCTCACAGTACCTACTGATGATGGATGTTACTTTATATTCTGTGTATGTTCACGTAAGTCCACCTAGTTAGGCTGGAGTCTTCCAGACGTGAAGGGAACCCTGACAGCATCTCCCATTGAAATTGTCAGCACGTGTGGCTTTCTCTGGTGCCAAGAATGAGAAAGATAACTCTTGAGCTCTTTCCTCCTGAATAATCTCCATGCTTAACAAGAGAAAAAAAAATGACACCAAAGAGAGGCAGATGATGGATTCTATTGATGTGTTATTTATATGATGCAAAGCAAGTGGCTGAGTGTGCAGGAAGGACTGCCAATGACAGATGAAGAGGCAGAACAATCAATTTTAATTGTACACAGTGAAGCTAACATTGCATTAGTGAGTTGACAGAAACCTCTTTATAAGCACCAGCCAATTTATGGTTCTGCTGGCTTGCTTTTCATTGCACTGAAATGACCATTTTAAAAGGACATGTTTTCAAAACCTCCAGATGACCCAATTTCATCTTGCAGATGAATAATGACAGGAATGTAATCTTCACCTCTATGAAATTCAAGAGCTGAAAGTCCATTAACCAGGCAACCTCTTTACCAATAACCAGACATATCTATATCTTTATACAGTAAAGGAACTTCATGTGAGATTTGATTTTTCCCTTGCCAAATATTTCTAGTCTCCATTGTTACTGACTCTGTTTTACACTGAAGCAAATGAATTTGCTAATGTGCTAGCAGAGGGCTGTAAAGCTGCTTAGAGAAAAAGCTTAGGTTGCTAAGATTTAAAAGATCTGTGTTTTCTAGGAGTTTCATATGCTTGAATTGGCTGACACTGGAAGCTGAAATGAGGAAGTATAACCAAAACACCAAATAATTAGTATTGTAATACAACTTGCCAAAGGTCACCTTGGAGTTGTTGAGAACATTGAACCTCCCATTAGAGTTGCTTACAAACGTTATTCAATCTTTATTAAGTAAACCAACCTGATTCTTACTTCCTGGATGCAGTGTGGACATCCACAAGGGGGAGGCAAGCGATGTCACGTGCATCATTATGCCATCACACAAATTATGTAGTAAGTGTCATTTGCATGATATGGTGCGCATGACATCATTGTGTCTTCTACTGGATACATTTGTCCCTAGCCATTATAGGTAGGGGTAGACTAATGGCTGTTGATGTGACAAAGGGAATAATTTCTTCATTAAGAAGGAACCAGGTAGTACTTCCTGGAAGGTGAAAAGTAGCACTTCCCAAAAGACAGGAATGTAGTCGTGTGTACTCTAGATCAGAGAGGGAAATTTGAAGCAGTTTTTTTCTTAAGGAAAAGATTTTAGCTTTCCAGCTGCCTTTTTCTTCCCATCTTAGAAGAAAACATTTTTCCTGCCTCCTATGATGAAGTTAATTCCAGAAAAGAGGACAGATGTTCAGAAAAACAGGAAATTACAATGGAATTAGCAGATTTGTAGCTAAAATTCAAACTTACTTACATAGCACTGAATGCTATTAATGTTGCATTTAAAAGTGACATATAAACAAATGCAGATAAAACTTCAGTTGCTCTCTTTTAAAAACCTTCTGTATGGATTTGATATCACCCAGAATAATCAGATCATGATTTCAACATGAGAAAACGCTTATCTCTTCATCTTCACTTTTATCCAAACTACCCTTAAAATATCTCAAATACCCACAGGATACAAATTATGGGAAGATAAACAATGTTTAAGTATGTGAAGAAAATGAGACCTTAAGAAACTTACAGGAGCCTTTCAGAAGGTTTGAAGGCTCCATTGTGGCCACTCAAGATGTAAGCAGATTGTCCACCCTAAATCAGTCTGCACTGTCTCTGAAACAGTCTTTCACTGATTCTCCTGTATGGTGAATTTCCGTCTCAACATTACTATATGAGGATTTGGAATGATATTTTCCTCATGTGTCATTCTGTCTAGCTCTGAAGTTGACAGAAGCAGAAGGTGTGGGCCTTCATTTTTTTTTCTCACTCTCAAAGCCCATTCCACGCATAAATTGCCAGCCCTATCCTTTCCCAAATAATGAGAAATTATCATTATTTGCTATTATCTTAGAATCAGAGAAAGTTATCAAGAAAGGTATTAACAGAAGAAATTCCTGTTCCCTCCATAATAGCCATGGGGAGTTTCTCTTCCATATTCATCAGTCAGTTCTTTGCTTCAATCATGGATTTATGATTTTGTGACAGGAAGAAGCCACTTGACTGTTGACCAGCACCTTGCAGCAATTGGTACCAATCAGATTATGTACTTAGTCATATCTTGTAGCAGTACCTAAGTATAAAACCTAAGCCATGGAGATCTGTATGAGGATCCCGGTTTATGACAGCACAGCTAAAAATCAGGAATAAGATGATTAAAATGCTATGGACCATTGGAAAGTTTTTTGCTGCAGAAGCTGCTACCGTATCTACATGTCTGTGTAGTCACAATCTAGATTGGCAATTTCAAGATCAACAAGGACCTTTGTTTGGTGATTTAGCATCTCCCTCTGATTTTTCTGTGATATCTGCCATTACTCCATTTTATTAAGCTGCTATGTCATTGCTTTTTACTTCCTCCTCTGGCCAATACTGTACTTCTAGCAACCATAAACTGCTGCTATCACTGTTAATATGACATGGCTTTTTTTAAAAAAAAAACCCAACCATTTAACAAATTTTATTCCTGACTAGCATAGCAGTAGGCTTAGAAGGTGGAGAGATCTTGCTGTCTGAGGAAGTAGTCACTTTGTATGAGATGGGCAGCTATATAAATATGATAAATAAATGCATGTATGTATGTCAGAAAATGGCATACTGTCAAGAAATCTGAGATGTCTTCCTCCTCGATTGAACAATATGAAACTCCTGCCACCTTGGTGCAAAAGAACAGAAATACCAACAGTGTTCCTTAGATAGGACCTATATTAACAGAAATGAGCTTGCCGAGGAAGTAACTGCAATGGCCAATGAAAATCAAGTATTTGATCTTTGTCTTATGACTAAGAACACTTAGTCACTTCAGTTTTGACTTTGACTAAGACTATCACGTCAGCCTCAATGACCATTTGAGGCCCTTTCATGAAATGTCTGAACAATAGGGAAAATGTTGCTCTGAGTAGTACCATCTCCTGAAGTTCTGGTGCTGCACAACTCTTGCTTCCCTCTTTTAGAGACTTCAGATGAGAACTGAAATCGTGATTATCAAGTTATTTCTAGAGATAATGCAATGGAGGAGAGTCACCAATTTCTATAGCAACAGCACAGAGCTCTTCTGGTAGGTGTGTGACTGTCTCTGCCTGTGTATTTTAAAGGCCAAGCATATCATTAAACTTTTCAAGAAAAGGGAGAGGATTTAATGTTTTGAGGCAAATGCTTCTAATTTATGGTAAAACATTTCTGACGTGTGCAACCACTTTAAGTGAGCAAACCATGCAAGATATATACCCAATCACCTACTCAGCAGTTTGCTTGAAACTTAATCTACTCTAAAATCATATCGGTAGGGATATGGGAGACAAACTTCAAAACAAACTCTGCTTCTGCTTCAAAACAAACAGTGGGGGGAAGTGAATTATGAAATGAAAGGGACCTTTCCAACGTTGGTGCTTGATATTTCTCACACTATTCCTAGGAAAATGGAGTACAGATTAAGAGAATTTATCTTTTTCTCAGGATAAGTTCTCACCACTTCTGAACATGTGGATTCAGCTCTTATTCCATCTGCCTGATGCCATCTTTGGATAAGCATCCATTCTACCTTGACCCAAATATCATGGATCTTAACGTTTATACTTGTTGATTGTCTGCTCGTATTGCGTGTTTGGAAGTTCCAGAGATCAACATTTTTTGCTAAGAACTCCATCTCCTTTGCTACATGTGCTGTTTAAAGATGGAGCTCCTTCCAAGTTGCTCAGTTTTCTCTTTTGATCATCATAGGTAGCAACTTGGATTGTTCCTCTTAGTGATTACTTCTCTCTGAATTTGTCTGCAGGTTGGGGGCCCTTACAAGTTCCTTTTAAGATAAGCTGGATCTACAGTAGTAAGCTCCTTGTGTCTGACATTCTTTGTGCTTTATGTGTCTTGGCAAGGGAGCAAGTGGGTCTGCAATAGCCCATTACAAGAGCTGCCTCTATTGAGCTGGTCAAGTCTGTCTTAGAAGTTGATTTGTAATCTTTCTCCACCTGATTGAGATTCTTGCCACAGATCTGTCTCCAAATTTCCTGCCACCTGTAGTAGGTCTTTACCACTTTCAGTCTGTATTAGGCCGCCTGCCTTCAATGGAACACAGTAGCGCTACTTCCCATATGATGATCAGTCATTCTAGTTTGGGTGGCAGTCATTATCAATCCCAATCTCCATCTTGTTCCTTATCCAAACTATGACTGGTCTTTCCATCCTGATAGTTCCCAGGACAGTTGCTATACTGGAACATTATAGTCTCCTACAGGCAGCTGTCTTCAGTCTCGGATACCACCATTCCTGGCACAACTACTCACTATGAACATGATATCCCATTACAGCAACCACCTCTCTGCTGCAAAGTATTGCAGCTATTACAGGGGATGGACTACTGTCACAGATTAGTCAGGGCCAGTGGACCCAGCCTTGCTCTATCATATGCCAGCCCCTTTTGTGAAATAGCCTATCATGATACCATCCCTGGTTCTTTCCTCTTTTTCAGATACGACTGTGTGTCCCATATGGCAGAGACATCGTTCTTCAGATGAAGATGATTATCTCTCCTCATTAGTTTCAGTTTGCCCTTCCATCTATTCTCCAGGTTAAAAGTATTCTCCCCATTAAAGAATGTCCAAATATATACTTGGACAAGCATCCATATGACATGGTCCCTTGGACATGATGTTAAGCAAACCATTCAGGACTCTGTTTTTCAGCAGCCAAGTCAGTGAGAGTTCCAATGCCTTCTGGCATTCTTAAAATAGCCAAATATGATTGAAGCCATTCTCCATGCCTCCTACTTCAAAGCATCACAAGAACCTTTACTAGGTGCAAGAAGAAGAATTTCCTTCCTTTTCCTCCATCTTCCTCCTAATCTTCAGTGGGCCTTTGACCAACATTGACTTGCCTTCAGTGCTATATTTTGTTGTTGTGTATTTTGTATGCTGCATCTGGGAATTATAAGCCACTTACAGCTGCTTTTGACTGGGAGCAGCATATAAGCCTCAGGTAACAATAAATGAATAAACAAACCTGATCATAGTTGAGCATGACTAATCGGATCTAATGCCATCAGTTCCACACCTGTGAACATGGAAAACAGCAGCTCATTTCTACAAACCACGAATATTATTCACTGGGTGATCTAGGACCCCAGATTGCCAATAACCAGCCCTGTTTGTCCAAGAATTAGCATTTGTTTTGAAACAGCTTCTTGTTCTTTCAGTTGTCCAGATCATGAAGCAGCTGCCAGAAACTCAGGTTACATTCATGTCCCACCTTTCTTCCATGGAAATTGGAATGATATACCTCCAATTTCAAAACAACTAGCAGTGACCTGAAAATAACTTGTTTATTAGAAATCATTTCAAAACACTCTCAAATTTACTACTTGGGTAGCTGACTGAGTCATTATACAGATGAGCAGTTACACTATTCCTGGTGCTGGTGAAATGTATTGGATTCCTGTTTAAATTAAAGTTGCCATTTCTAAATTCTCATGTATACGTTTATATATGTAGATGGCACTCAGATATTCATGTTCTTTCATTCTCTTTTTTTAGTGATGCATTTCATCTATTTTGGCAAGGTAAAAGTAGCTGTAGTATTCTCTGTTTCTCCAGCAGTTCTCTCTGTGGAATCTCATTTCACATGTCCAGTTAGAAAAGTATCAGGGTTAGTGCTTCATTTATTAAAGCACTTATGCTGGGATTAGGACTAGAGATTATTTTCCACAAAAGCCTTCTGAATTCCTGCTATGAAATGTATATGGGTGCAGTGTATGTGCTCTGCATAATCTGTATCATTTCAATACTAAATTTTGCATTATATATTCTGTGGCAGTCAAAAGGAAGGGTACAAACTTATAAAGAGCAAAAGTCTTCGTTCCAAACTAGCAGGAATCTTATCCACCTATCTCTTGGCATCTGTTCAAGCTTCTTTTCAAAAATAAAATAGCCATAAATACAATCTATTTCTTAAACGAAAGTTACCATGTTCAAGAAACTTTTTTTTTAGTGCTGTTAAAGCTGAAACAGGGAGAATGGTAGACTAAAGGCTAGCAGAACATTTCTGGGTAAATTGTGGTAGATTGTTTTAACAATAATACATTAGAAAAAGGGTTAGGGAAAAATATTTCACTATGGCTGGCCTTGGGCTAATCACTTCTGTCTGAGATTAAAATATGTTACATAGGATCACATTTTGTGTTTTGATCCATAACTATATGATGATAGATTCTTTAGCTGCATGCTTAGAAGTAGACTGAAACTCGCAATTCATCCCTATGAATACATCAATGGGAGCAAGAGTGGATTCATTATGTTCTTTGACCTCTAATTCTGCATCTGGCTCTAAAATTGCTAGTCAGACATTTGGTATCCTTTGGTAGTTGATGAAACTCAGCATTTTTAATAACGATATATACAAAATAGTACATAATATATACAGTTTGTACAAAATTGTACATAAAGTCATGATTATGAGGAAAGAGGATGTGAGGCATCTGAGGAGTAATGCAAAGGTTACAGGAATAAATGTAATTTATGCAATGTGGGAAGAAACAGGTCTTTCTGTTTTCAGGACATTCCAAAGTAAACCAAGTGTATATTATGTTTATCTCTTAATCCTTGCATTTCTTTTTAATAAATAGCCTGTTGAAAGTAAGGACTGTTCTATAACAGTTTGTGTTCTTGGTGCTCTGATTCTAGGATGCTCCTGAAATGATATGCAGATATCGTTGATATGATATGCAGATATACCAGATATGCAGAATTTAAAAGAAGAAAAAGTCACCAATTTATAGATGAAGCTATAGTGAGAGAAGTCTGTCAGGAGCCTAAATTTGGGCCTGGCTATTCAGATAATGTAAAGGGCTTGGCTGTCATGATAGTAATGGAGAAAACCATAGTAGCACAGACTTTACACTGCCCAGGCCTGGTCCATTGAAAAACCTCTAGTTTTCAGGTAAGATGCTATTCATGACCAGCACAGCATGAACAGTAGGACACAATTAAGTGTTCAGATCTGAATTAAGGTGGGGAGGGAAGATACCAAACACTGCCTAGAGAAAGATGTGGGAGTAGAGGACCCATAGCAAAAAGAGGAGGAGGAGGAAGAGGAAGAGCTGCTCTTTTGTCTGCTGTAGAAGCAGATTCTGTACATGTCAATGCATATGCCTGCTACTGAAAACCACCCACTGGTGTAAAAATCCATCCTTGTTTGAACTGCCTAATAATGCATGTCTGTGTTCCTGACTGGATATAGAAGCAAACAATAGCTCACTTTTTAGTCAGGAAACAAGACGGTCCTTTCTGCCTCACTTTAGCTTTGCATGTCTGCATCTCTCTGTGTGTGTGCCTTTGAGTCATTCTTCCAGATTTCTTGACAAGATTTTTGGAGTTGGGTTGCCCTTGCCTCCTCCTTATGGCTGAATGAGGGTGACCGGCCCAAAGTCACCCAGCTGGCTTGATACCTAAGGCAGGACTAGGACTCACGGTCTCCCAGTTTCAAGCCTGGCTCCTTAAACCACTACACCAAACTACCCCTCATTTTGGCATATATTCTTTAAAAATACATGAAATCACATCCAAGTATATCCCTATGCGAGAAACATCCCCCCACCCCCCACATATACCTATCTCTTTTTAACTAGAATATATATTTTATGTCTTTTTGAACCAAGAACTCAAATTTCAGAATTTGGGAAAAAGCAAACATTTTACTTCTAAATGATATTGCGTTCAAATCTTTTGCTATGATAAGACGATAACCATAGATATTCAAAGATAATGATGGTTCATCCTAGTAACATCCCTATCTTTATACCACAGAAGTATGACCTGCAGAGATGATCCAACTGCCGCTTGCAATAGAGATATGCAGCTATTTGGACCCCAAGTGGAAAAAGTCAGAGGGGAACTAAATATGTTTTTTTTACATTGGTGATGCTTCTTTTAAAAGAAGATGTGCAGGTGCAACGTGCATGCCCACGGCCCCTCCAAAGGATCTATCCCACTTCAGATCCAAATAGCTACACATCGCTAGTTTACGGCCACCTCAATGTGGCTTAAGTCAAAAGTATGAGATCTTCCTTTGCAGTCTGGGGGAAGCTGAGTGATATTAAGGAGCAATATGGTTGCCTTAAGCCTTGCAGATGCTAAAGAAATCCATTTGATCCCTTAAAAATATTGCAGTCTCTTCCCAGGCCTTGATTCTGCCCATTTTTGGAGCACAGCCCTTAACATGCCACACAAATCCTGGTGTAGCTCGCAAATCTCTAGGGCCACGGAATATATTGCTTGCAGCTTCCACCATCTGCTGTTTGTTAAGCATATCAGCTGCATAAAACGTTCTTATCCTTTAGTTTCTTTCTTTCTTTCTGGGAGTGTACTGAGAAGAAGCAAAATTTATTTTCAGGAAAATGGATTACGTTAGAGAAATAATGAACATTTTCACTACATCCTCACCCAGACATTTAGAGACAAACATACTCTGTTATTAAACCTGTTTGAGACTGAAATGTGAGCTAACCAAATCCCAGGCAGATGCTGTAGATAGACACCAGTCCCAGTGTTGGTAAACAATTCTGCTAATAAGATTTAATGGCTCCAACGAATCATTTTCACCTACCTTCATTCTGCTACAAGCTGTGCTTAAAACAATGCCTGGCAGAATACATCTGACATAATTTGTGAATGGTTTTTTTTTTCCTTGCAAATATACCTGATAAGTGCAAGGCTTTGTTTTGTTCTGTTTTTTCCCCACCCAATGCATTCATTTGCAATTCCTTTTGCATACCGGGTTATTTCATGTCAGCTACAGACCGAAAGTTATTCATGAATGGCCCCATTGCAAATTGGATGATGTGTATATTGGATGGAATGATTCTTTAGGAAAGAAGGAAAAGGAGGAGGGGAGAACATGGGATGGGAGTGGGAAAGCTGTTTCTTTCTCCCTGGGCTTTAATAAATTGTACCAAATTGAGGGAGAAATGTCATTAACTAGTGGTAGAACACACTGGAAGAACTGAAATCTTGCCATTCAGTAGCAGTGGGCTAGATGGACTGCTTAACTTAGAATTAAATACTATAGCTTCCTATGTTCCTAGCTTCCAAAATATTCACCATTGTAAACTCTAAGCCCCCCCCCCTTCCAAAGCAATTGGAGTTTATCCAGCCCCCAGGCCAACATCAGCAGTGAGAGGATGTGTGGAAAGTCATGGCTGAAGCCCTGGGATTTTCTGAAAATTCACCCTGGGATATCTTTATTGGGGAGGTACTAATACAGCCCAACATTTATCATCTCATCCTTGAAATGGTCTTCATTCAAAATGAATTACTGAATTGAGCTAAAAAGAGATATAAAGTCCTCAGGGATTATGGGAAGCTTTAAAAAGAAGGGGGGAAATCCTGCAAAAGTATCTTAAAAAGGGGAAATTAGTACATTTAAATCTTTTACTCTTGCCCCTAACTACAACATAGCCCAGTAACTGGTGTTTTTTTTTTTCCCCTTGCCATGTCCTTATGACATTGCCTTCACCTCATCTGCAACCCATAATTGAGCAGCTTAAAACTGTCCTCAACTATTTGGGTTGTAAAGTAGTATTTTCCCTCTTCTTCTGACATAGTTTTTGCCATCTGGCATCTTTCACCGACCATTTGATTGCTCATGCACTCAGGAGTTGGGATCGGCCCAAGTCCTATTGGCTAGCTTAAGCTGCGGTGGGCACATCCCCTTTGCTCTGATTATCATTGTAATTTTGGTTTAGGCTGCAGGAAAAGCTAGATATTGGTTTCTGCAGAGATATGACTCTGCTTTCCATACAGCTTTCCTGGGCTCCTTATGAACACCGGCTTAGCACTTTCTTGAAAGAGTGCTAGTCCTGTGCTGCCCAGAATGTCAATGAAACTGGGAAGGAAAGCCAGGTTCTGCCAGCTCTGTGATGCTAGTTGTGTTACCATTGGGTGCATTCAGGTTTTCCATGGCTTCTTATCAAAAGAATGTCACATGGCCACATCACCACCACCACCTCCACCACCACCACCACCACACCAGTATCACCTCTTCCTCCTCTCTGGGCATTTGGACAACACTAAACAATTTCTTCAATAAGGAAACAGTCCTGAGAAGAGTTTCAGTTCTAGGGCTTTTGCACAAAGTACTGAAGTATTGATGTACCACTTGGTGGAGAAAGTACTGTTTTGCCCACTCCAACCTGGCTTTTGACCAATCACGCTTGCACGAACCTGGAAGTTTACTGTGTGTTCTCTGTAGACATCCAGTGACAACTTCTGGCTGCTGCTGACCACAAGGCCAGATGTGGACTCCTTGGTCACCTCCTGCCAGTGCCACTATGTCCTGGCAGCACTAGTCAGGGACAGACCTCACTGTTTGATAGATCATTCCTCCTGCTTCCCACTTTTTGCTGGTTATCCGCCACTCAGGCTATTTTCTGAATATGAGTTTAGCTTGCTTTCAGACAATTGTCTTGTTATAGCCATTCTCAGGAATAGCCTGATTGACAATAGCACAGTGGAGGGCTTGCGCCCAGCACAAAAAGCTCTCTCCCGTTTTGTCCTGTAGTTCTCCATATCTATTACCTGACATCCAGGCTATTTCTGAACCAAGGTTTAGCACTATTTTAGAACTACCCTCTTTTCTTAATTTGGCCTGCAATTAGCAAGCAGAGCACCATTCACCGGTTTTGTTACTGGGGCAAAATAGGAATTGGAACAGGCACGGCAAATGTTATGCTGGCTTGAGGAAGCAAATAATAGAGTAAAGCCTCAAGAGGGAATGATAGCACATTATTGACGTCTCTCAGAGCATCTCAGCCACAACCAGCTACTTTGCTAATGATCATAAATCTTTGCTGAATCAATATTCTTCAGTGGTCACTGAATTATTTGTTTCCTTCCTATATGCAAAAGAAAAAAAGAAGCATAGCTTAGATGATCTCTCTGCAGAGGCCTCCCTGTGTTAACACTGCAGCAGAATGAGTGGAATGCGACACTATATGGCTGCTTTATTCTGTTGAAGAAAAAGTGATATGCAAATATATCCCATTCTCTTTCTTGGTTTGGCCAACCTCCTCCCCCCCCCCCCGCAAAACAACATTTCTCTACTGGAAGGCTTTCCCCAGTTGTGTGGGAGAGCTGTAATGAACATTGCCACAACCGAGAGCTGTGATGGTTTGTGTGTCTGTTAATTGTGCAGAACTTCATGTTGCTTTTGTCAAATCAGAGATGGTTCTCTCTTTCTCTCTTTCCTGTAATGGTTTGTACCCAGACTGATGGAGGTTCAGGAAACTGTTGGCTAAACAGACAGTTGTAAGCTTCTTTATGACCGATGAAAAGAATTCCCTCCTTGCCAAGTATCAGGAAGGTTGTTAGAAAGTCAAAAAGCCTCTGTCCCAATATTCACAGAAATATATTGGTTCTGAATGGGAAATTTCAGTTGCTGAAATTCTTCTAACCTTATCCCTGTTGCCTCAATAAATCTTGCTAAAGAAAACTCTGTGAGAATCTTGCTTAGAAAGAATCACTTTTTATTGGAGGCAGTTGCTAAAAGAGCTTGATATCTCCTCCTTTTCTTTTTCAGTGGCAGAGGTCTGCAAGGGTGGCATAACCATGTTCAACTGGATGAGTTTCTATGGGATCAGAAGTTCTGTGAATTGGGTTTCATAGTTAGGTGGAGGGTTGTTTATGTACAGATACTCTCGGTCAATATGTGAAGGTCAGAAGTGGAGGAGTTGACTTGCAGCATGTTACCTTGGGCCTTCGTGTATGGGTGTATGTGTGTATCAAAAGGGTTATGATGGATTTATTTATCTTTACAGGTTATGATGATGCTGTCAGAACCTGCATCAACCAACAATTGTTAATTTACAAAGCATAGCAGTCAATGGGAGTTTGATTGATTTGCTTCTGCCAATTGTGACTGGGGAGGGGGGCTAGTAGTTAATGGTTGTAATAGGAGTAGTACTGGGAGATGGTGAGGAGCTTAACCTTATACGGGCAATGAGGCCGGACCTGATTGCAGGCAAGGCCAGTGGGGGGCCTGATGGCCAGGAAGGAGATATGTATCCCTGGGAGGAAGGAAAGAGGTCACCACCAGGTGAAAAGGAATTGAGGTGCCAGGGCAACAAGGGGAGGGGGGATAAATAGAGTGAAGTTTACCCAGGCTTTAGTTTTAGCAATGTTTTGTTTCCAGCTGCATGTACCACACAATAAAGGAGCATTTATCTGAACCAGGCCTGGTTTCATGAGAATTCTTCTGAATTGGGGTTTGGACTTTGTGGACTTGACAGATGCCCTCTTGATCACATTGCATAAGAACTCCTTGTTGTGAAAGGCAGAATAGAGGCTAAATTAAACACCTTCCCAGTTTCTTTTGGGAACAGGTGAGTCATGGTCCTGACCCCAGAAGAACAAAGGATGTTTTCCACAATTAGAGAGATAGAAACTGAAAGAGAGCCAAAACTAAATAACTTCTCAACGCCAATTATGATTTTTCAAAGATTTCTACTTGTTTATTTCAAGGAAAGAAATCTGCTGTGGCTTAGGAATAAATTTTGCCAACAACAAGTACAATGCATGAAGTATATGAGCATGAATAAACAGGAGAAACTCTGATGATTCTATTTATTAAATGATGTGTGAACCAAGAATTCTAGCCTGTTCCCCTTCTAACAAGACAGACTTGGAAGTGGTGATTTACTTCTGGCTTTCAGTTCCTGATTTCTTTGGGAAAGGCAAAGGGACTGCAGTTTTTGTATCATGGCAAATAAGTGATAAATTATATAAATACTGACATAGTTTTTGCAGAAGAAACCAAGCAGTAAATCATGCAAACCAGGATTTTTCACAGTTGAGGCTTCCTAGGGCATGTGCAGCCATAAACTGGACATCTTGAAGGTCCTAACGCCGTACAAGGTGAGAATGGGTGTATTTTATAGTTTTTACTTGTAACTCTGCTGAAATGGCATAAGGGTTTAAGGCAGTCAATTTTTTTCCCAGCAGAAAGAGCAGGGAAAAAAGGAAAAGAAATAAAACCTCCCCTAAACATCTTTAATGCTGCTGAAGCACAGACACAAATGTCTGGGGAAAATATTGATAAAATCTAACAATAGCATACTAGAATAATAATGCACCAATGTAATTTTAGTACCACAATACCAATAATCTACTTGTCATTTCTGAACATGATTTGTGCTGAATTATATTCCAGATTATTCCTGTTTTACATGATCTGTCAACTGAAACTGCTTGTTCTGTTTTCTTGCGCATTCCCAGGACTGGTGGGAAAATTACCTTAAATATGAGTCCAGCAAGACATTTCTTTTACTGAAAAATAGCTTGGTCAGTGGTATTTCAGAATGGAAGGAATGCTTCACTATCATAACCATCTGTTTTTTTCGGCAGAAGGGGCTTAGATTCATAATGATCTTTATAAATATATATATTTCAGACCTCACAGAGGGAAAAATAAACTTTTGAATGTGAAAAAAAACCCATTAAAAATCTGTATGCCATCCTTTTTCCTTTCACTACTCAGAAGTGTTGCCTCCCATGATTTCTTTTCAGTTGGAGAGGAAGAATCAAGTCTTCATTACATACATTTGTGTTAGCAAGCACTTTGGCCTTGTTTTAGAATTCTTTCCTTACTTGCAAACATGCCCAAATACTTTCCATTAGGGTTTGTTTCTTCAATATCCCCATCATGGAGTTGCCATTAAAGCCTATAAAAAAATAAAGTTGTCATCCTAGATGGCACAGCTGAATGAGATGGTGGTTTTTCATGCTTCTGGGGAGGCAATGGTCAACAAAGCAACTGGAACATGGTAAGCACCAGCCTTATAAATCTTGAAATAAATTAATACAGAATGGATCCTAGATCCTAGTCTATGGCTTTTAGTCTTCTTCTTAAGCCAGCCATTGAGAAACCATTCAGACACCATTTCCTGGCTTCTTTTATCTTCTGCATCCATGTTGCTTCCTTCGGGTAGGTCAGTTCTGCCTGGCCAAATTATTAATACATCAATCAGTTAAGGATGCTTCCAAATTTCACTCTTTAGCAATAAGAATGGCAATAGAAGATCTCAAAAAAGTAGTAGTTTGGAAAATTTTGCAGTTACAGGAGCTAAACCTTCTACTGCTAATGTATGTAGAGACCCTGATTTGCTCTAGGGAACCATTTTTCAGACTGTTATGGGTGAAATCCTTCATAGTTAAGTTTCTCTGTCTCAAATGTTCCTCAGTCTTAATTGTGTTGGTGTGAATACTATGAAATGAATCCAGTATGTTGTCTACATCTTCTTAGTGTCCCTTATATGATATCCTGAAATGTGCTTTGCTCTCCCCAATTATTTCCAAATTGGAGGATCATACAAATATTATAATTATATCATTATTTTTTAAGGGATGTTAACTCTTCACTCACATTTTCAGTTGGAAATACCTTTATTAAGCCATACAGTTGCACAAATCTTTGACTTGGGTGTGTTGTTCTATTGTTTCATTGTTTATAATTAACATCCATAATTTTGTGGTTATTGTACCAATTTATATTCTTTCTCTTATTTGTAATGCTGCTCAATGACTGTAATAAAGCAATTTCATTCCTCTCAATATCTTCTTTCTTTTCTTATGTCTTTCAGCTATTTCAAGGCTGACCATTTTATCTGACAAGCACTTGTATTTTACTTTATAAAGTGCATATTTTAAAAATTGCTGTTTAGATGTCTTGCTTTAGGACTGTAAACTCCAGAATCATTTAATTGAACACACTGAAAACCTGGCTCCAAGGATGGTTAGCTCATTAAATGGGTTCCTCAAGGAGAAATCAAATTATATGGTTCACAGAAACCAAAGATTAGCCCTAGGAATTCCTAACTAAATCTATTTAAGGCCTTGAAACATATTTTTGCCTTTTAGGTGTGGGAAATAACTGTAACTTTATAGCACATCGTATACCAGATAGATTTTTTAAATATAAGACTTATGTAACGAAACATGGCATTTTAAAGGCTAATATTGGTAGGCCATAAGCTTTCATGGCTAAAGCTGTTTTCAGATGTTTTATATGATATCCTAATTTGTGAATCATTCTCTCTCTCTCTCTCACACACACACACACACACCCCACATGTACATAAACACATACAGAATAGGAAAGTGTAAACACTGGAACCAAAAGAACATGAGATATCCACTAACAAAAATCTGAACTGAACTTCAAATAAGCCATTGTAAGTGCTCGAGGAACTGCCTACATTCCATTTTCATCAATGTATACAAAACAAAGTGATTCACTGATGGATGAAGGTCACCCAACTGTGTTGGTGGCACAGTGAATGGACTACATGGCTGTGTTGCCAAGGTAACAAGATGCTTTCCTCTTCGCGGCTATGCTTCATCATACAATTCAAAAAATTAGGATGCCACATGGCTGCTAATCAACAGGTGACCCTGCCTTTTTACAAAGGTAGATTGTGACTCGGTCCTGCAGTGGTGCAAATATGGAAGTACACAAATCTCTTTTCTCAGGTTCTACTAGGGAGAGAAACTTGCTCTTTTTATCTGAAAGCTGGGCATCTGAGCAAACCAATAAGACCCCTAAGAAGGTGGCCGAAGCACCTTTTGATCTACGGTTAAGTCTGACTGAGGTTATTATTGAATACAACTACAAGAACAATTAACATACAGAAACTCAAATATCTAAAGCACACTTAAAACATCACTGAGTTTTTAAATGTGCTAAATTATCCATACAAAATGGAATGCTCCATGACCAGTCATTCAGTAGCAATTTCCTGATCCCTTCAAATCATAACTGATATGCAACATCATTGAAGAACTTGTTAATAAATCTTTTCTGATTTATATTTTGATCCCCCCCCCCTCCAGTTGTATCTTATCACCATTAAGAAAGTGTTCCCCCTATCTTTTGTTTGCACTTGAGCTTTCCAGCTTCTTCTGGATCTCACACGCTAGAGATGCCACTCCGCAGGTTTTGAACATCAAGATGGAAAACAGAAGGATCTGAATTAGACTAGAACCCTGTATTTTCCAACAAGATGGAAATAGAGCTGAAATGTACTTATGGACTAAAGTCAGCTCTAAAAAACACGTGAAACCAAAAGGGCAGTTGAGGGACAGAACAAAATGGCCCTTAGCTGAGCAATCAGAGCATACTAACAAGAAAAAGAAGTTTATAGAGAGGCAGAAAAATAGACTGAGCAAGGTAAAGAACGGATGAAACTTCTATGGGCCCTAGATAGCTGCTGCTTGTGCAAGGATGGATTCTTCAGGTCATCTATATTTTGCTGTGTCTCTGACACAGCAGTTTCTACCAACTGTGTTTCACATTTTCCACTCAAGTTCCTACTGAATGACAAGGAGATGAGAACCTAGAACCTTTATTTGAGTAGTCTGTGGCTTGTGTGCCTCAGTCAGCTGTAGTTACTTGCTCCACCTTTATTGCTTGCTTGCTTGCTTGCTTGAATTTATATAGCCATCTCAGAGGCATAACTCTGGATGGCTTACGACAGTGTTGTCCAAACTTGGCCATTTTAAGATAAGTGGACTTCAACTCCCAGAATTCCCCAGCCAGCCATGAATTCTGGGAGTTGAAGTCCACTCATCTTAAAGTGGCCAAGTTTGGACAACACTGGCTTACGACGATTAAAACAACCAAAAAATAAAATACAATTAAAAACAAACAAACATGTAACAACGCATAAAAACAATAGAAAAAAGCCACACCGCATAATCAGCAGCAGCCGAGATACAAAACAATCAGCAGCACTCAGCATAGCCACTGAACAGGCTCTACTACACACCCTCATCCCCAAGGTTAGTGGCAAAACCACATCTTTAAAGCCTTACAAAAAGCCAGTAGGGTTGGGGCTGATCTGATCTCCAAGGGGATGAGCTTCCAAAGGTTAGTAATTAAGGGGCTGAACTAGGAGTGGAGAGACCAAAGTTCTTCTCCACATTCAGCCAGAAAGTTTACTGGGTGACCCTGGGCCAGTGTCTCAACCCAACTCAACCCAGAGAGCTGCTGTTTGGGGGAAAAATGGGAGGGGAACTTGCCATATACTGTGCCAAGTTTCTGATGGAAAAGCAGGATATAAATCTAATGAATAAATAAATGTTGCTCTTAAAGCAGCCACTCAGAGCTTGTAGAAATCCATGATCATGCAATGTTCAAATAAAACTGGGACCATGGACTGCAATATTGGATTACTGTAATAGTAGGTTTCTAACAAATAAATACACCCTCAAAATCAAGTTCAACTCTTGGTGGCTAGTTGAACCTCGCTATGCAGTCCTCTTGGCAACAGAAAATTAGTGGGTTACCACTGCTGTTTTCCAGTTTATTTTCTAAATTTTCAAGTCTATCAGACAGCCCTGCTCTTAGCTGCTTAGCTTCCGAACCTACACACGATCAATCAGTTGGGGCAATAGGTTTCGGTTAAATCTTTTCTCCAATTCTGTTTAATCAAAAGAACAGAGAGTGTCAACTCAGAGCATGCCTTATGGAATGGCAATCAATGGGAGAATTTTTTTAAAAAAATATAGACCAAAGTCCTCCTTACATGGTAAATGTCATGGGATCAACTCATGGGATCACTGTTGTTTCTCTTCAAAACTACCAAAGAAAGGGACCAAGGCTAGAGAAACACTGCCACAAACGTCATTAATGTCAAAAGAGATTGAGCCATTGTGTTTTTAGACATTTTCTTACTGCTTTATCTCTCTCCGATTAGTTCCAAGATCACGACCGACCAACCGGCTCATTTCTCAAAACAGGTGTCTCGTAAAACCTGGCTAGGATCAGGGAATGGGTTACAATTGAATGCTACAATAATTTCAGTGAATAAAACCCATTGCATGAAAAAAATATCCTTAGTAAGCTATCGTGGCGAAATAAGTGGATATTGAATGAATGTGGCAGGTAATGAACCAGTACCAAATTGTGTCATCTAGATGATTATGCAGCCCGAGGTAACTAATAGACATTTTTCGGTTTCATTACTTTTACTTTTGTACAAAGTCTCAGGCAAATTTTAGACCAAGTGCGCCTAACATTTTTGACATTATCTAATTACTTATAGGTCACTTGAAAATGTGCTGATATAAAACCTAATAAAATTACTGGAGCTTGCTACTATACATTGCTCTGAGGACCGCACTAGTTTTGTGTAATTGGATAGTTATTAAATAGTATCAGATAGGACTGACACAATCTTAGGGCTAGAACAGACGGGCAATAATCTAATCCAAGCTCTGGCTGTGAGGGGTAGGATATAGGGTCCTAAAGGTTTTTCATAAAACCCTAATTTCATATCATTCATATTTTGCCATTTTTCATCATTTATTTTTCAGATCCTATCAGATCGAGCAGATGCACAGAGACAGCAGAGCATCACTTGCACTCTCTCCTTAGACAAAGGTTAGCAATTGTCCATTCCTGCTTTACAACATGGCTTATGTAGTCTCCCAGCTGGCAAACCAGAGCAAACAGGCCATTGTGGGCATCCACAGGGGAGGGCAAAGAAGAAGAAAGTGACATCATTTGGGTCATTTGCACAATGATGTCATGACAAACTGATGTCATAGTGGTTTTGTATGAGTGGCTATGGAAGGTGCCAAATGAGAATTTGAGAGGGGATGATATTATATTTATCAATCAATCAGTCAATCAATCAATCAATCAAACTTCTACCCTGCCTCAGTCAAATAACTCTTGACAGCTTATACTGTATGTAAAAAACAAAAATTTAAATGTCTGAAGACAGATTAAAAGCAATCACAATCACAATAAAAACTACTGAAAACAAATAAAAGGTAAGAGTAACAAGGGCATGTGGATGGTGCTGAAGGATCATTGTACCATTATTCTGTTCTCAAAGTGATCTTCCGCTACTGGCTGCTGGCATCAGAGAGGATGTGATGCTGTCTAAGTAAGAAGTCAAAGATCTAGGGCATGGTGGCTGGGGAATTCTGGGAGCTAAAGTCCACACTTCTTAAAGTTGCCGAGGTTGAAAAACACTGGTCTAGGGGGAAATGGATGTATGTTTGATATACCTATGTTTTGTCAGCCTTGCACAGTAGTCCAGACAAGATGCACACCCAATAACTTTATTGTAAAGTTATATTAACAGAATTTTGCAAGTCTGAAAGTACTTCTCTCTCTCCCCCCCCCCGCCTCACCTTTACAGTCCAAGAAACTAGGGAGAGTCCCTTCTGAGATGTTTGCCATACCCACATTCCTTCTGCAGACTCAGCTGCCTCTGATTTGACCATAGTCTAATCTGTGACTCTTTCTTCTGTCTCCCAAGGCCATTCCCACATACATTACATATTTCTAGAAAATTCAAATTCCATGAACAAGTTTCAGATAAAATAAGCTTTTCAGTTCTGTATTAACCCAGTATCTTCAATGGCCTTCTTTGTTTCTAATAAACAAGGTCCATATACAAATTAAGTACTTGTCTTAGGTTTTCCATTTTGATTATCAATCTGATGGGAGTTGATGGGAGTCACTGCAAACAAAAGTAACATGCAGTTAAAAAACACCCCCCTCCTTATGAAACAGAAAAAACTGATCAGTTTTTTTCCTTCCTTCCACCTGGGGCACGTAGGCAGCTTCTGGCAAATTTTCATTTTCTATGCAATTCATCAACCAGTTTGTCTATTTTTAACCAGAAGGAAGTTTGATGGGACTTCTTTCCCAGAAAATGAACATAGAATTTAATCTTTAAGAGATATAAAAACCTGTTCAAGTTCTGAATCTGGTTTAAGCATGGTTATATGTATTTAGATCTTAAGATATTAGTGCAATTGTTTTTGAGAACTCTGAATTTGAGATGTTTGAAATTTTTCTTAGCTTCCTAATGAAGGTCTTAGAATAATTGTTAAGAATTTGTTCACTCTTCAGGAAAGACTTAAGTCCTCTTGAAGATTTTGCTAAAGAACAGCATTAAAAGAGAGACAAGGTTTCCTTGGAAACCAATAATGCTGGGGGGGGGGGATTATGCAACATTGTGAATGAATGAGATTGAGGGGGGAATCATTCTGTTAGGCGACATGAATGAATGGGTGTGATCAAAATGAAAGAGAACAGACAAAGTTATTGGCCCAGGAATGAATAAGTAGTAAATAGCTGGTGAGTATCTGCTTAGAAAAAAAATCTGTGCTTTAAGCATAAGTCTACTCATACGTAGACCCAGCAAAGAAATGCATATAAATCTTAAAGCATGATTGATTTAATTATGATGAAAGACTACGAGAATTAGTGAAGGATACAAAGCTGATGAGAGGTTCTAACTGTAGGCAAGACCACTCTTTGACATAGCATCAAGAGTGGACCTTAGGAAAAATGGACATGGAAGAAAAAGAAAGAAATATAAGTCCTGTTTGAAAAAGTATTAGAATACAGATTAATCTCCCAACAGAATGAATGGAAGATGAAGATAAGATATGCTTAGAAGAAAGTGCAAAGAATTATATTAGTGAATGCCATAGAAAGATGGGGAGGCTTATGCTAAGGGAAAGTATGAAAAATGATGTTTGATGGAAGTGAAAAGGGCTGTGGTTGAAAAGAATGCATATAAAAGAATTATTGCTCAAAAAATCAGGGTAAGAGGGAAAAGTGCTATATAATATACAGTATATAGAAAGAATATTATTATATAGAATGTAGTCAAAGAGACCAAGGAATGGTTAAGAATAAAAGAGGGAGAGAAAATACAGAGCAATTGAGATGTAAATGTTTAAAATATATAATTTGGGAATAGGTAAAAAGGGTGCAAAACAAGGAGCTTCCAGCAGAGTGCATGGATTTTTTAAAAAAGCGATGAAATAATTTGGAATAAAACTGAACTAATGAAATGTTGGAAGGGGTATTATAGAAATTGGTATGGGAATAATATCTATGTGCTTTATGTGGTCACTAGGAGTAAAAAATGGCACATAATCAATCAATTAATCATCAATCATGGGAATAATAACGATAAATGGGAAGTCAAAAATGCTGTGAGAATATTGAAAATGGATAAGGTAGTAGGTGGAGTTTGCATAACTGGAGAAATGTTAAAATATGGTTGTGGCTTCTTTAGGGAGTTGTTGCCTGATCTGTATAATGTGTGAAGACTGCATCTGTGCCCGATGACTGGAAAACTGTCTTCACTGATCCCAAAGGAAATTAGCATGCGTGAATGTAAAAACTGAGTTTGTCAAGTGAGCCCAGGAAGATGTTTGGCAGAATTTGAGTCAAAAGCATACTGTATGACAGTTGACAATGAACAAAATTTGGGAAGTGCAGTGAAGCTTTATGCCAGGCAGGGGGTGGGCAGACAGCGTCTCAGCAGGCACTTAGGATTGTATGAATGCACAAAAGCAAGTTTATTATGTATTTGTTGATTTAGAGATAAAGGTGAAAATGGCAGTACATGATGGACGTAAAGCATGCATGAAAACTAATAGACTGCATAGTAGTTGAACACTAAGCAGAAACTAAGACATGGATGTGCAATGACCCCTCATTTGTTTAATATATTTATAGAAAAATGTGTAACAAATTATTGTTGTGCTGATAGAGGTGTGTTGGATATAGATGTGGGAATATATGTCAACTTTTGAATGGAGATGATGCTGTGTAGTTCACTGATCATCGCCATGATTTGCCGTCAGTGTTAAAGAGATTGTGGGATGCAAGCGACTTAAGAAAACGAGACAGTTGTGTTTGACAGCAAAAACAGAGTAAACCATTTCAAGTCATACATAAATGATGAAAAACTGCATCAAGTCAACGAAGGTGCGTACCTTGGAAGAATGTTTATTAAAGATGAGTAGAAAGGTTGTGGAAAGTGTATGGTCTATTGCAAAGAATGAATGCTTGTCAAAAGAAGCAAAATGGCTCTGAATAAAAGAATGCTACAGCTCATTTTGTTATTTGGAAGTGAAAGTTGGCTATGCCAGGAGAAACATTAAAATTAGCTGAATGCCATGGAAATGGGTTCCTGAAGCATGGGTGGTTAAAAAGAAAAGAGAAAGAACGAATATATGAACAGGGGATGAATTAAAGTGAGTTGATTACAAAACTGTGTGGCCAGTGTAGAAGTCATACACTGAAGTGGTTTGGTCATAAAGATTGTATGAATCAAGAACAACTCACAAAGCAGAGAGAGGAACATGAGTTTCCACACATAGGGGGTAAGTGATGTTGTGGGTCCACCCCCGCAACTCACAACTTGCCTCAGATGTCCGGATGCACAGACTTAAGGGTGGGATTTGCATCATGACATCATTGGGCCATGTCATTTTTGCATCACGGTTTGCTGTGGCTGCTGCTGGAGGAAGAGTGAATGGGTTGAGAGGAAGGGGAAGATGGAGAAAGTTGTGGACGTAACCGAAAGATGAGAAATGTAAAAAGCAAAAAGGAATGTGCAAAGTGGGGAAATTCTTCATCTGGCTATTTCTTGCTTCTCCGTCCTGCTTTGCCCGGCCTCGCTCACCCCCAGAGGAAACGGCGTGACGGCCCTGTCACCTGCAGATTTCAACAGGTGTCAGGAAATCGGTTTCATTTCCTCGCTCCGCTTCCTCTGGTGGCTTCTTGAATCCTTCGGGGGCCCGCGGGCGCCTCGGACGCCAGCAAAGGCAAACGGGGAGGCGGAGAATGAGATGGGGCGGCGGCGGCGAACCCAACAGCAGCCAGACGCACCCGCGCAAAAACACCCAAGCGCGCCCGCCCGCCGGCCGCTCCAGCGCGGACCTCCTCCCCGCCACGGTCCGTCCCAGCCCAGCCCAGCCCAGCCCAGCCCAGCCGGCCGCCGCTGCGCACATGCGCGCCGGCCTTCCGCCGCTCCCACCCCGGTTCCAGCGACCCAGCGCCTGCCCCGCGTGCGGCATCCGCGCGTGCACGGGCGGGCGCCTGTCCCCGGCTCCGGAGGCGGCGCCTGCGGAGTCCCTTCGGGCCGAACGCCAAGCCGGCGGCGTCGCGGCTCCTGCTTCTCCGTGCAGCCCCGGCGAAGCGCGCGGCGGCAGCAGCGGAGAGGCTTTCGAGGGCGAAGTTGGGGGGCGGGCGGCGCGGCGCCTCCTCGCCGGGAGAGCCTCCAGTCGCCTCTGGCGCCGAGCCTGGCTTCGACTCAGCCCACTCTTGGGCTGCCGTGAGAGACTTTGCCTCTTTTTTATTTTGCCCTAAGTGGATTATCTCCGCTCCCCTCCTTCTTCCTTCTGTATCGCAGCAGCGGGAAGAAACAAAGGACCCCCTTTCTCTTCCCCCTCCTTAATTTTTAAATGCTATTTTCCAACCCGCGTCTTTGCTTCTGAACGCTCCGACTCAAGCCATCTCGCACCTTTTTTCCTCCCCAGTTGGGTGGATTATTGTTCCTTCTATTCCACGCCCCCCCCGCCCCTTTCGCCCTTAAGCACTGGAATATTTGGAGGAAACAAAGCGACTCTAATTCTTTCCCCCTTCTCCTTGATTGTTCCGGTTGCAAAGCCCGGGACGCCGCGCACCCTTGGACTGCCGAGAGACCCCTTCGGCCCTCGCTCTTTCCCTTTGTGGCGGTGGGGGGTGCTTGGCTGGATCAGTTTTCCTTCCGCCCCTCTGCCTGCCCCCCAGTGAAGTCTTGTGAAAGAGCCGGGGCCATTTTTCTCTTTCCCTCTTTTTGTTGTTCTTCCTACCCTCTTTTCTCCAAGAAGCCTCCAAGATGGGCTGCACCCTGAGTGCAGAGGACAAGGCGGCTGCCGAGCGCAGCAAGATGATCGACAGGAATCTCAGGGAGGATGGCGAGAAGGCGGCCCGGGAAGTCAAGCTACTACTCTTGGGTAAGGAGATACAGTACTACCAGGATGGGCATCTCTGGATTCTCTTTCATCCTCTGGGCTTCAGTCCTCTCCCCCCATCCCTGCCAGGTTCTTCTCCTATTGCAGTATCGGGTGGCAAGTGACCCTTGGAACTGTAGTTCATCTGTTATGGTTTGATGGCATCGAGTTCTGCTTGTCGGTTGTGAATTTCTGCCCCTGCAGAAGTAAATGGATTTTTTGCTCTGCCTCTGCATGGCAGTAGGTTGTTCTCTGCTGCTACCCTTTCCCCAACCTCCTAGTTAACCAGTTGTACCGAGGTTCTGTGTTTTCAGCCATAAAATTAATGGAACAGAAGGGCCACCAGCCTTTGAAGCACCCTCATTAGAGTGGGGAAATGGGAGAGGTTAACTGTCTTTAGAAAGATCATTAATTCTCTGTTACCTGATCTTTTCTGTGAAATTAACAATAAAGGCAGGTTTAATGGAACATGGCCTTATTGTCACACGTTCCAAACTCTTGCATGAAGGATGTCATTTTGGCCTCTCTTGTTTGATCAGCGGGCCTGTCCTCCAGACTCACTCCGCCCGCCCATGGCAGAAACAGAGTTTCCAACTGGATCAGTAAAGGGCTGATAACCATTCTGAGTGCAATTAACTCATGGTGACTTCCTGCTGAGAAATGCAGTAGGAGTGTCCTTCAATGCATACCATTTTAATCTCTTTGAATACCTGGAAGGCTGAAAGTGGGATGAAAATGAATACAGTAATGGAACATCTACATTCAAAAAATAACCCCCACTCAAAATGTGCCCCCTAAGTTTTATGGGATTTGTGTTAAGTGGGAAAGAGAGAGAGAACATTCCTTTGACATCTGGAAAACAGCTGATGTGGAAGGCAACTCTTAGTAGCTTTTCTTCTCCACCCTCCCAAGAATTCATATGTCTTCCATTTCCTCAGTTCCTTTCCATCCTTTTGATGCATTAGCCTACCCTTCCTAAGGTTGTGCTGATTGGGGATTCTGGGAGTTGTAGTCTTAGCACTAATAGAAGGCACAAGGGAGGAAATGCTACATTAAATTATTGCTCATAAAACCATATGGCATGCAGTAAGCTGTTAGTACTTAACATTTTTTTCCCCAAGGTATTTTTACTTTATGTCAAGGCCTCTTCACTGTGGCAGCACAAAATCCAGAGTATATGTGGATTCTTAAATCCTTTGTTAGTGCTTTGCTGCAACAGACTAACACAGCTACTTCCTTTAAAAGCTCTCATATTACAGCATTACTATATTGTTGCATTCTTTCATGAATAAACAATAGGATTACCCCACAAACACTTCCTTTTATTCTAAAAAAACACCTGCATTGGAAAATCAACACAGCTAAATGACTTTTACATTGTTAACTGCGAATGTGTTTACCCAAATATAAGTTTGACTGGATTCTATGGGACGCATGCCTAAGCCAGATCTTTGGTCTATATTATTTCCCTCTTGTCTACAATGTCTACCAGAATATGTACCACAAAAGTATTGTGTGATTATCAATGTAAAGTTCATGAGTGTCATCCCTGGGAGTGTGGTGAGTTGACAAGTTTACTTGGAAGTCAGTCTCACTGGATTTAGTGTAATTGAGTAGAATCCTAACTATACTGCCATTATCTAACTCAGCTCTCTGCTCAGATCTGCAACTTCTTGTCTCTGATAGGTTATAATAAAGCTTTTGTTTAAACTTGCAGTGAAGAGAACCTACCACTTCTCAAAGCAGTCTCTTACAGTCAACAACTAATATTTAGCCAAAAATGGCTTCTTTGCCATTTCCACTCTGTTCTCTCCAGCAACATAAAACAAGTTCAGTGAGTCTATTAGATAGTTGCAGACAGTTGTCATGTCTGCTTTATTTTCTTTCCCCCCAGACTAAATACATTCAGCTTGTTCAGAAATATTTGTCTGTACTGATTGGGCTCTTCTGAATGTTCTGTCACTCTCCACATCATACTTAAAACATGCCACCCAAAAATTGACATACTTTTTAATATGCAGTCTAACCAGCACTGTTCAAAGTGATACTATTATTTATAATAATCTGGTCAGTATTCTGGTGTTAATACATGCATTCATGCATATAGAGTTATCTAATATTTTTAAATGCTATATCTGGTGAAACATGGATATAAAATAGGACAGGGCAGGTGGCTGTAATGTTTTTCTGAATGCCTTGTAGCAAGGTCAAGAAACAAAGAGAGAAATAAATATAAAAATTGTGTTTCTTCAGAGTTACTTGTTTCAAATAAATTGGTTTAGCTGTCTTTTCATATTTTATCCTTAAATTTGCCTATGGATAGTATGTTAGCTATGCATTTCATGTTCCTTTTGGCCTAGGCTGGCAGCAGCTCCTATAGTTCCCAATTCTTCCTTAGATTTGGGATAGTACAATTTAGATGAATAAAACTATTTTTCAACAGGTGTTAAATCTCTGGGTGGTAAATTTTAAACCTTCCTGGATGTACCTGTTACATTTATCTGCTTCTACTAAGAATTTAGGCTCTGTTAAAAATTATGATGAAAATATTGTTGTGATAAAGTAATCCATCAATTGTACTATGGGAACTACTCTTCTGGCTTATGTGTGTTTTTGTAGGCTGATGCTTATGTTATATTTGCCACATGAGAGGCTGGTAGAACAGTTTCCAAATTGAAATTCAGCTCCTTTTATTGTCCTGTAAAGCTGTACTAAGTACACGAGAAACTGCTAGGTATGTGTTGTCTATACGTCCTTGAATATTGATCAGAAGAGTTATTACTGCTAGGTCCATTTAAGTGTTAATTCACAGTAATATTATGGTGGAAAATGCCTTCAACATTACTTTCAATTTTAAACAAGATATTTTTGCCTCCTTTTTGCTGATAGAACTTGAAAGAATTAGGGAGTACAGTTTACATACTATTGTGGTGAATAATATTTAACATTTCATGCGGTTTAATAAAGTACATCACAAATGTCCTCCTTAAATGTTTGTCAAAAGCTATTTTTGAGCATCTTTCAAAATGTTTCTTTGGCTGGTTTGAGTAAGCCCATAGACTTTTTTATTTTCTGTTTTTCAATAAAAAGTAATTGGATTGTAATATAATTTTTCTTAATTGTTATGTCTTCCAAATCAAATAATTTGTTCCAAAGATTAGTAATAGGCACCCTACCACTAGTTTCTCAGAAGTGAAGTTTTTGTTGTTACATTAGACATACTAATGGGAGATCTAGTTATTTGGTAGAATGAATTTACAAGTCACAAAGTTCTTGAAACACATACTTTAGATTTAAATCTAGTACAAAGTTATGTATATAGAACTCAGTAGTTTGTGGTTTAACTAGTAAACAAACAACTTGTGTAGCTTTTCCCTAAAGATTGTGTAACAGGTGGCATTTTTGTCTTAAAGAAGAAAACCTAGAACCCTAAAATCCACCTATCTGCTATGCAGTTTTGATTGGGGTAGAGCTAAATATATCAATGTAAATGAGGCACAGCCAGTTACATACTGTACCCTGTGAGCCATGCCCTTCTATAACATTGAAGAACAAGTCTACTTTTAAGATAGTATAAATCAAGGGTTTTTCAGCAATCTGATTTAAATGGACAGCTCTGTGTTTTTGTGAGTATTAAGTCATTGGAAGTATTATAATTGCTTAAACTAGTGTGAATCAGCCAATAATTTATTTGATCTCAATATACCATTTGCCTATCTCTTAAATATATCTATATACTACTAAAACTCTTATTGTATTTATCTGTTTGTCTGAACCCTTAAGTTAGCCTAAGTGGTGCATTATACCGCAACCATTTTTGAATCAACGTACCTAAATTCCGCTAACTTAAAAGAATGTGTACAAAATCCAGGACCCACTACTCCTGTGGAATTGAAATTTCCATGATGTTCAGACCAGTTTTATTCGCAAAGTTGTGGCTATTGCAGTGTCCCTGCGGTCACGTGACCATGATTTCCGATGCTCCCTGCCAGCTTCCCACAAGCAAAGTCAATGGGGAAGCCAGCAGGACGTTGGTTGTGGCCACCCATGGTCATTCTGTTCATCTGTTTAGGTAAGTAAATATTGACTTCTTATTGAAATTTGTTTGCCACTACAATTATTTTTTTTATTTGTGATACAGTATATACTCTTCTTAGATGATCATGAAGCTGTCCAGCCTGGGGGTAAAAAAAAATGTGGTTAACCTAAAATTCAAAGTTCATTCTGGTCACATCAGACTGTACTACCTTTCTCTCAAAGGATGACCCAACGGGTCACAGGGTTGTCTAGTAAACATTATATTTAAGAACATAGTATATCTTACTTAATCTGCATTTTAGGTAGCTATGGGGGAGTGGTACATGGAGTTCCTTTTCCTAGAGGCCTCCAATCCTAGTAATAATCTAAATTATATATTTAATAAACATGAAACTATATATAAGATATATTGAGGAGCATTATCTTCCCCCAATAGTAGTCCTTTCCAAGTAAGGATTAATTTCTGTTTCAATCTTAAATGTGAACATCTACACGGTCACAGAATCCTGATTTGATTGCTGTAGTTCTAAACACCTTTAAAACAGCAGATCTTTCATAAACATTTTTTGTTTCTGAGTTGCAGCATTGATACTATCCTGGGGCATTCATCTTTATCCCATAAAGTTAATTCTATGTTAAATAGTGCCTTTTATGTTTGGCCTTCAGGCTTCTGAAAAGTAGAAATACAGTATAATTCTCGTAGCTAGAAATGCAATCTCATTTCTAAGTAGCAATGTGAGTAGTTCAGATTGCAAAGTGAGGGTTGGAAGAAGTACAGGTAAATCATTCAGACTTCAATACATAGTTTTCCAGTCAGCTGAGCAGCTTATCTTATTTAAGTTAAGTATGAATCTTGATTTAATGAAGGGACAGTGGGGTATGATTTTATGTTCACAAAACCAATCTCACTTATATAAGTAAGGAAGAATCGGATCTGAAGCCTGTTATCAAAGCTTTATTGAGCTACAAATAACGAAAACAAGAGTGATGTTCTATGCAAATGAGTGGGTTATAAAAATGCCAAAGATCCCAGAAAGGAGTTGGAATATGGGTGGGAGATCCTTGATCCTCATTTAAAATAGAATATTATTTTGTATTAATATGGAATATGGGCCAGAAAATTTCAATCCATATTCTAAGATGGTAACTATCAGAGTTTAGAGATGCATTAAAGCGGTAAAGTGCTATTAGAGAATGAATGTAATTTTATGCTATTTAAAATTATATATCCTTTGTTTTCATGCCATTAGACAAAGAGAGTATGAAAGCTTATTAGATATGCAAGCATACTGCTGAAATTTCATGGCAAAATACTGAAAGCTAACAGTGCATTTTCTGCCATTTTAAGTAGTTTTCATATTTAAGCCTTAGATCATAGAGGGGAGGAGAGGAGGAGAGGAGAGGAGAGGAGAGGAGAGGAGAGGAGAGGAGAGGAGAGGAGAGGAGAAGAGAAGAGAAGAGAAGAGAAGAGAAGAGAAGAGAAGAGAAGAGAAGAGAAGAGAAGAGAAGAGAAGAGAAGAGAAGAGAAGAGAAGAGAAGAGAAGAGCCTTAAAGATAGAGGGGAAACCTGGACAAAAAAAAAATGGCCCTCCCAATTTCTGTGACACTATCCAATACACTACTGCCCAGGTCTGCAAAAAATAAATAAAAAGTGTGGCCCACAGTCACAAAAATTGTACCTGCCTCTAAAAAAAAAAAAAAAAAGAGGGATTTTTGTTCAAGGCAAGAACCAGGTCATTGAAGTCTGGCTTTTTAAATATGCAGCTGAACTTGACTCTCTTCCTTTGAAAAGTGCTATGGGAAATATGCCCTCTTTCCTCTCATCACAATATTGGAACTTTTGAGTTGCTTCAGTTGCTCATCTCTCGACTTAGAAACAAATTTGAAGGCTGCTGAATTAGTCAAAAAAAGGGAAAGGGTGTTTTTCCTAATTCATGGGATCCCTTCTACTTGGGCTCTGACAACTTTTAGGGAAGGTCTAAAGTTTCCACTTCAGTGTTTCACTGAGTAACTCTTACTGGTTGGAGTCTTAGTTAGAGGTGATGCTGATTTTGGAAGTCTATTTAATTATTTTGTGTTATGCAGGTTTTAATGTTGATTTCATTAAATGTTGCTGCCGTTTTAGGTATACTGGAAAGATATTAAGCAAAACAGCTGTCAAGTACAGTGGTACCTCGGGTTACGAACGCCTCTGTTAATGAACTTTTTGGGTTACGACCAGCTCCGGCCGCAAAAATTTACCTCGGTTTGCGAACTCCGCCTCGGGGTTCCAACAGGATACGCGGCCATTTTTCCGCCCCAACACGTGGTCCGCGGCCATTTTTCCGCCCCTGACACGTGGTCCGCGGCCATTTTTCCGCCCCGACATGTGGTCCGCGGCCATTTTCCACCCCGACACGTGGTCCGCGGCCATTTTCCACCCCGACACGTGGTCCGCGGCCATTTTCCACCCCGACACGTGGTCCGCGGCCATTTTCTGCCCCTGACATGTGGTCGTAGGGAGGGGGACTCTCCCTCCAAGCAATAGCCGCCTCCCTGTCCTCCACGCCAGAACGGATTAACGGTAATTACATTGAACCTTATGGGGAAATTTCCTTCGGGTCGCGACCAATTCGGGCGCGACCAGAGTCACGGAACTAACCCTAACCCTAACCCTAACCCTTTTCATCAGTACCCGTCAAAATTTTATCTAAAACAGTCAGCTCATCATAGATACCTTCTGCTTTAAAATCTTTATCGAATCTAGATTGTATTTGCAAATATGAAAACCAATTCATCTTTATACCTTGTTCTTCCAATGCTTGCATAGTTTTAAGTTCACCCTTTTCATTCAATATTTCAGTATATCTAACTGTTTGTTCCTTTTTATATGTTATTGGATAAGAAAAGGCTTCGATAGTGGATATCCATCGTGGAACTTTTAAATAATATTGTCTTCTTGTCTTCTCCCAGTTTAAAAACAATGCCTCTCGAATATAGTGCCTTCTAAAATAGCCCTATGTTTTCGTTCCCTTATACCATAAGAAAGCATGCCAGCCCAACAACAGGTCATGTCCCTCTAAGGTCAATAATCTATTATTTCTTAAAGTTATCCAATCCTTTACCCACATCAAATTTGTCGCCTGATAGTATAATTCCCAGTTAGGCAAGGCAAACCCACCTCTTACTCTTGCATCTTGTAGTAATTTAAGCTTTATTCTTGCTTTTTTACCCTGCCAGATGTATTTCAATACAATTTTATTTAAATCATCAAAGAACTCTTTCCCTAGATGAATTGGAATTGTCTGGAATAGATATAATATCCTAGGCAATATATTCATCTTAATAGTAGATATTCTCCCAATCATTGATAATTGTAAATTCTCCCATTTTGTCAAATCTGTTGCAATCTGCCGTTTAAGTTTAACATAATTATCCTCCTTCAATGTACTACATCTTGGTGTAATATATATCCCTAGGTATTTAACCCTGTTTGTAACCTGTATTTCTAAAACTTCTTCCAATTCTTTCTTTCGGCTTGCTAGCATATTTTTTGTTAATATCTTTGTTTTATCTTTATTTATTTTTAAACCTGCTACTTTTCCATATTCTTCTATCTTTTCAAAAAATTTAGATGCTGTTTCCAATGGGTCCTCTAGTATAGCTAAAAGATATTGGATTAAAATCCACACATGGTTGGAAAAAATGACAAAACAACATATAGACTTTAAACCAGAGACATTTCTACTGGGAATTATACCGGAAACATATAGTAACGAATTGAAATATCTGATTGTAAATGTTTTGACAGCAGCTAGAATTGTATTTGCTAAGAATTGGAAGAATGAAAAAGTACCTATGCAGGAGGAAGGTATTAAGAAAATTATGGAATGTGCTGAGATGAGTAAATTGACATTTGAAATTAGAGAGCAAGAAGACAAACAATTTTATATGATATGGGATTTGTTTTATCAATGGTTGGATGAAAAGATATAGTAATGTAATAGATCAGGAAATTATATAATAGAAAGTTGATAAATTGATATAAATTACTATATATATATATATATATATATATATATATATATATAATCAATGGATAAAAATGATACAAATCTTATGATGAAAGCTGGTGTTATAGACTAGTAATAAATGAATAATAATTGATAACTGATAAATATATAAATATGTGTTGGATAGATAACATGAGACTCTACATAAATGGTGAGTGAAGACTATGAAAGGATGGCACAAATGATTGGTAACTGGCTGACACACGGTTTAAAATGGAAGATGGTTTTTATGTTTTTTATGCTATTGTTTGTTTGTGTTTGTTGTAAAAAATAAAATTATTAAAAAAAAAAACATAGTATGTTTGACATCCCTTCCACTTTCTATACACTTTTCAATTTTTCACTTAAAGTATATTTTATAAAAAACAGGTGGGGCTAGTGAACAGCAAGACAATAGGTTCTTTGTGCTTAGAGTTCATAGTCACGTAGATACCATTTTCTCGAATTCAAATGGATATGAAAGGGCTAAGTACATGGACATTGGAATGTATAGGTAGTCCTTGCTTAGAGACCACAATTGGGACCAGCGACTCGGTCATAAGTAAAGTTGTTGCTAAATGAAACCACAACTGTCCTTACGATCTTACTTCGGCTTTCCTTTGCTTTACAGACCTGCAAAGGTTGTAAATGTGAGAACTGGATGCAGAGTTACTTTTTTATCACTGTTGTAACTATGAACAGTTGAGTCAACCTTAATGTGGATCTTAAAAATCATTATGTTAGACGTGCCATATTGAGAGTATGGAATAGATACAAACCCAGGTTGTGCTTACAAACATCCTTGTGGCTCTCAGCACAAGAAGCATTTTATAGACAAGAAACAATAAGCAAACACAAATGGCTAACTTATCACAAGATGTTATAATTTTGTCAAAGGGAATGTAAAATAAAATCATGAGAAGTGCTGGTGGCAGAGGGATATAGCTGTCAATGGTTCTCTTATTTACAATTACTAGGAAGATTTAAAGTAGACAAAAGAATTTATGGTTTTGCATATTGTAAGATTGAATTTGAAATAGAATTGTGTACAAATGATGAACATGTAATTGCTAAAATATATAAAGTTTTATTGAAATTTGAAACAGAAGAAGAACACATGAAAGAATGTATGATAAAGTGGGCTAAAAATTGTGGTAATAATATACAGATGGAACAATGGGAAAATATATGGATTGAAATTTACGCTGTTATAATCTTAAAGAGGAGAGATACAGTTGTCCTGATGCTCAGTTAGCTTCACATAGCTCTGTTGACCACTACAAATACCATGAAGTAATTAGCAGTTTCTTCACATTGTGTGTTACATTTTTAAAGCTATTTTTTGTCTTTAGCCTGTTTTTTGTCACATTCCTTTCTATCCTCCTTGTACTATATATAGTTCCTTTTGAAATAAGGTGTAAGAAATTTGATTCAAGCCATAGTAGCATTCTTCTTCATTAGTTATATCTTTTTACCTCTTTTGCCCTGTATCATAAAATCTCAGGATTGATAACTACTGTAGATAGTAGGATTCTACAATTCATTTAGTTTACCAAGAAACCTGCTTCTTAAAAACATCTTCATAGAAACCATAATTTATTTTTTAAAGGGCATATGCAGATATAAATAATCTCAAAATGTAACCTGCAGAATATGAGAAGGCCCACAGCACTAATAACGTAGCTCATGTGGAGTTCTGGTGATATAATGTGATGAATTGATGGTTATTGTGGTAGAATGCCATTACAGGCTTAATTGGCCATTTCTTTGAGGGTTGGAATGAGGCTAGATTAAGATACTAGAGAGGTTCAGGGAGTTGGCAGAGTGAAATGGAGATAATAAATGAAAATGATTGTCCATAATCAACCAGTTCTCTCAGTAAATGTGAGACAGACTGTAATACCTATGCCCCATGCCTAGAGTACTGCGCTACCAAGAAAGAGATGATGATATTATACTTCAATATAATATCATTTTGATGTTGTGACAGTGAGATTTAAAGTGCATTTAACATTCAGAAGAAATTGTACTACTTCTGGTTAAATTAAACCTTCTTTCCCCACAGTGGTAGCTATAATAACCTTTTAGTTTCTCCAAAGTCAAACTTGGATGGTTGAGTGCTCTGTCTTAGAATCAGACAAGTCTGAGGAGAAACCAAGGAGAACATCTGCAGTCATGGCTGTATCTCATGTTATGCAGAGTTTCGGACTGTTTAAAATGATTAATTGAGACTAGCTTTTTCCTTCCTCTCTTAGCAAAACAACAGCAAAAAGCAGCAAAAACTAACAGGCTAATAAAACAGGCTCTTATGACGTCTAAGAGTCATGGAATATTGACCATCAGTTAAAAACCATAGTTAGCATGTTAGTACTGCTTGATTTTCCAAATGAAAAAATTCTGAATGGAATTCTAGAGGTACCAACTGTACTGAAAGAAATTTGGAAGTACCAAACACCTGATTTCCATAGTGGCACTTTATCTTTAAAATATGTGACTTTTAAAATATGTCAGTTTTAGCAGTGCACTGAAGAGAATTCAGATTTTTTAGCGGGTCCTTTTACATGGATTACTGCTTATATTACAGTATGTATGTACTGTTTGCATGTATGGTGACAATGTCTGCTTACCTCTCATAAGTAAACACCCAGGAACAGAGTTGAAGAGGAATTAAACCCTGATCTGGTTAGGTTTTCAAGTGATTTACAGCACGATGGTCAAGGGTCTTCCAGGTCTGCTTATTAAAAATAATGTTGCCTTGAGGAAGGACAAGATACATATTTAACAAATAAATACATTGATAGGAACTCAGATGCTAACTTGTACTTCACTGTGCAATGTGTTGTAGATGTTCATTTCTATAAACATCTACATATGATTAATTAGGTAAATGGTTATGTATTCAGTGCCATCATTTCCATCTGCCTGTAATTGGCAGACATCTGATTTCTAGAATAAAACAAAGTAGAACCCGCAAGTGATAGGTCTCTAGTTATACGTAATTATGAACTGAAAAGGAGATCATTAGTAATATAAAGACTGTTTTTCAAAGAACTTGGACTTCAGTTCTATTTGTTCAAAGAATCTTTAAGCTGGAGTAGAAATACAGTTCGCACATAGCTGACATTGTGTGTGTTATGTGCAGTTTAAAATAGGGATTTAACAGAAAGTTTCCATCAAATAACACATTGTGTGTTTGTGTTTTTCTTAGGGGCTGGTGAATCAGGAAAAAGCACAATTGTCAAACAAATGAAGTACGTATGTTTAAGAGTGAGAATATAAACTTACTAAAGTCAGTAGATGATGTAACTAAACTAAAGGGTGATCTTTTTTTTTTTCTTGGTCAGAATTATCCATGAAGCTGGATATTCAGAAGAAGAATGTAAACAGTATAAAGCAGTTGTGTACAGTAATACAATTCAGTCCATTATTGCTATCATAAGAGCTATGGGGAGACTGAAAATAGATTTTGGAGATTCAGCCAGGGCTGTAAGTATTAACTTCTTAATGTTCCCCTTAAATACTATTCTTAATTCTGAAATTAAGAATTCTGAAATGTAGGAACCTTGATATTCCTGCTAGTGTTAATTCATTAATCAATTCATTTGTTTGTTCATTTATTCATTCATTTTTTTTCTCTAATTAATTTACAAAATAAGATCAACTTCTATATCTCCAAATCCTGGAAGGGAAAGGTTAAATAAATGAATATAATATCCTAATTCGTTTCAAATGGGATAAAACCTAGTATGTGAAGAAAAACAACTTTTCCTAGTCAATTTCAAAGGCCAACCCAAATAAAGTACAATTGTGCAAGAGTCCTCAAATTGTAGTATGTACAAATAAAGTAAAATAATGTTCTTAGTTATTCTAGATGGAAATTAAAAGTTCATAAGTCTTGTGTCATCTCATTCATATGACAGTTACAATTCATATTGGAAAACTCATTTTCCACATTTATATGTCATCCATTTAGATGGCTTGGAAAACTTACATTGATATCAACATATAATGGTGATATAAAGCCATAGATCTGTAAAAGGTCAATAAAAATATATGTTTAGACATCTTCTTTTTAGAATTAAATCAGAATGGGTTTGGGAGATCATATGCAATTGTTTTCATCAGCATAGGGAGAAGAGAACAGTTGAAGTTAAGATAACAGTATCTTAAAATGATTAAGTATCTCCTAGGACTGAGGAAGTGGCTTATGTTATGTATTTGCTTATTTAAAACATGAGTATACTGCTTCCCATTAGAAATCTCAAGGTAGGTTACAATAAATCTTAGATAATTTCAGGTCTGAATCTGAATCTGATTCTGGATTGGAATAAATAGTTCACTTACTTACCCATCTTAAATGGGAAATAAAAGAAACACAAAGGCCCCTTATTTTCTGTGGGATTAGAGAGAAGGGGTGTAATTTGAATAATGAAAGGTAAAAAACATCCTTCAGGAAGGTGTAGTGAAACAGAGAGGGAGAAACAGAAGAAGAGAGAGCGTAGTATAGTGGTTAAAGTGCTGGACTAAAAGTAGGGACATCCAGGTTCTAGTCCTCTCTTGAGCATGGAAACCAACTGGGTGACCTTGGGCCAGTCACTTCTTCTCAGCCCTAATCCATGTCAGGCTCTGTGACAAGCCAGCTAAAAAACAACCACCCTTATCACATCAATCATTGATAGCTTTGCTTGTGAGAACTCAGCACAATTGAAGGTGAAACAAGGACACCCTACAATTAAGTGAACAAATGCTAAGAAGTATCTCAATCTCTCTCTTTCTCCCCCCACCCCCCGCCCTTGACTGAGAAATTCTAATGAATTATAGAGTGTGTAGCAGTCACTTCTTGAAATTTATATGTGAGCAGTTATCTCTTGGGTTCCATTCTTGTGAACTTAGTGTTGCTCATGGAGTCGTGGAAGCACTTTTTCATGATGAATTTGGTTTGTGTGAATGGATTTCTCTTCTTCTAAAATCACTTCCCAATAAGAAGGTATCAGACAGCTCCACTACATTACTGCAATGAAAACCTCAAGTAAAGATATTTCTAAGAAATGAATAATGGCATTTGAGCTCTTCACTTTTTCTTTTCTGGTAGGATGATGCACGCCTGCTCTTTGTTCTCGCTGGAGCAGCAGAAGAAGGTTTTATGACAGTAGAACTTGCTGGGGTTATCAAAAGGCTGTGGAAAGATACTGGTGTTCAAGCCTGTTTCAACAGATCAAGAGAGTATCAGCTTAATGACTCAGCAGCATAGTAAGTATGAAACCAGAATTATGCCTTCTGCTGCAAATGCTATGGCACAACAGATAAGAGCTTTGATTTTTGCAAAATGAGAACAATCAAAGCCCCTTTAACCAAAATAAATCTGCATAGAAATATACCTCCCTATAGATCTAAAATAAAACCATTTTGAATGTTACAAAAAGTCTGTTCTTACACTAATAAATATCTTACTGATACAGATCCCTGCTGCTCCTGATTCTATGTAAGAATCAGAGACCATTACTATATAACCACTCTGACTGACTGACTGATGATTATTCATTACTTTTTGTTGAAGTACAGTGGTACCTCGGGATATGAACGCCTCTACAAACGAACATTTCGGGTTACGACCAACTCAGGATACGTCCAGAGTCACGGAACGGATTCAGTTCGTATCCCGAGGTACCACTGTATTCTTTCTATTGGTTGTGCAAAAAGTCCCTTTAGGTTAAAATATGTAATTTCACCTCCTTTTGGAAACCATCATGTCGTTCCCTTTTCCACTCTTCGTGAAAATCATGTGATATAATAGTACATTATATGTGTCATAATAATATTAATTATATTTCATTATTAATGATAATGAATTTGAATGGCAAATTGAATTGGGATTAAATAAGCTTTTTCCTTGCTACACCAACTTCGCTCTGGCCCTAACGACTTTGGGAAGTGTGGTCACTAGCATAATCCTCAAGCATCACCTCCCTCTTCCCCCCCCCGCAAAAGAATACCTCCCAAACATTAAAAATAATTTTTAAAAATGTACACGTCTTCTTTAGTCTTTTGTTTATTTTCTAGTTTTCCAGTAGCAGCCAGTTCCACAGATCTCAGGAGGTGACAAGGTACACTTCTCAGCTAAAAGCCAACTGAGAATAACCTATTTATAAATAAATAAAATAAGCATCTTTAGAAAATATGGTTTTGTCTTCTATTATGACTAAAACAGGTGATGTAATTTCCGTTGAGATTACAACACATAACATTTTTTTCTGTGGCATATTCCTTCCAAGCAGGTGTTTCCTTGGATGGAAAGCTCCAGATGTTCCTAAAATGCCACTTCTCAGATTCGAAAGGGGTCTGTCAATGGCAAACAAGAAACGTTGCAACAGAATCCGCTTACAGTAGACCATTTAATGTATGAACTGTACATTACAATACAACCAAATTTGCATTAACATTAACCAGGTTTTTGTTCATTTAAATTTCAAAACATATCAAAAGCTAAACAAAAGATAAAAACCTCAGACTCATCTCAGGAGGAAAAAAGCAACTTGATTATGAATTAGATACAATAAGCCAGAGAGATCTAAACAAGAGGTCTGATGTTCTACAATTATTCTGGTTAGAATAATGATTTCTAGTGCTATAAACATGGTCGTTTCATATTTATTTAGAAATAAGTTCCATTGAGTTATGATTCTGCTGTAGGGCTGCTATTCTGTTCATAACCATCTAGAAGCAAGTCCCATCAAGTTCACTTGGGTTAGCTTCTGGTAAACACTGAACTAGGAGTAAGTTGTGTTGAATATAGAAATGTGCAGAACTGCATAATTTCAGGCATTCATATGTCACATTACTGTAGACATTCTCTGAACAAATCTTCAATTTTTCCATCTAAGCAATATACCTGTTGATTATTTATGGGTAAGTTTATCACACAACTGCTACTTCCAGGACTTGCCAACCACAGAGATGGTTTTGCTAGTCATAGTTTGGAGAGAAGAATCATCAAGGCCATTTGGCATTTGACATTTTGCTAATAATTTGCTATTGTTTAGCATGATATACGAATTCAATCTTAGTACTTGACGTTCTTCTGAATAGTTTTCTGCAACTTCTAAAAAAATGAACCCATTGGCCGTATAACATGGACCAGAGTTCTTGGAAGCTGTCTGCGACTTTAAAGCAGTTACAATAATACTTTGGTGAAGCTAATCTTTATTATACATACAGTTCATTTTAAAATTAAAAGGTCTTCAATATTTATTCTGTCTTACCAGCTATTTGAATGACTTGGACAGAATAGCCCACACTAGTTATATCCCAACACAGCAAGATGTCCTCAGAACTAGAGTGAAAACTACAGGAATAGTGGAAACTCACTTTACTTTCAAAGATCTCCACTTTAAGTAAGTAATGGCATTAAATATGGGATATTTTATGTTCAAAGTGTTATTAAAATATTTTCTCTGCATTGCATGTGGGAAGAGGATCTGTCTCTGCTCAGAACATAGTTCAGAATATTTTTAAGCTGGCAAGTACTGGAAGAATTCCATGTCTTGTCCACGCTTCTGAGCTCCTGCTAAGTTCCACTTCTGCCATCGCATTATAAAGAAACTCTACAGGCAGCCACAAACCTTGCAGTATAATTGCAGAATTATAATTAACCAAAAGTAAGATCTTCTTAGTGTATGATTTCAGAATTTGGTTCCTGTCTTCTCGTGCAGCTTCTAGAGGTAGTTTTACAAGGACATGGGACTTACAGGAGTGGGTAAGATTAAGTGAGGAAACAACAGTTTTGTTTAGATCTTGTTTTCTTCCACTTCAGATGCTCTCGTGTTTTGGTGGTGACAGGTGAGCTGAAGTGCAAGGAAGTGGCAGTGAGAAAGGCGAAGGGAGTTTAATAGAAATAGAACAGGTGTTTGAGTTATGCTTTGTTGCTGCTGTTATTACTATTAGCAGCAGCAAGTATTTGAAGTGCAAATAAGGAATCAATAGAATGGGGATAAGGCCAGACAATGGGAGAGGAGATTTAGATTTTGTTTATGTATATGTGTGTGTAGTTACAGAATTGCCACCCCATTTTGCCTTGTATGTAGTGTCAATACCAGCATCACCTTTTTATTCAGTTATTTGTTTTGCTATGCCATACCGTGCCGTCTCTATCTCAGAACTGATCTCCACGTTGTTTGCGCTGTCCTGGCTTAGATAGAATTGAAAGTTCTCTACCATTAATGGTCTGCAGAGCACTAAGACCAATTTCTTAGGTTAGGAGTACTGTGGATAAACTTTTGCTACAGCTGTATTCTGTGTAAGCCATGTTCATTAGTAAACCCCTCTTTCCTAATTATTTAATAATTCTAATTAGTTTATTATTCTATTTTCTTAGCAGAAATAACTGAAATTTCACTGAGTCCTGAATGATATAGCAGTTGCTTTGTCCACTGCTACTCGTGGAATGTTGCAAAGCCCTTGTCCATCTAGCTGTGGGGGTGGGTTAAATTTTGTTTGTTAATTTAGTTTTATTCCTATTCGTCAAGTGCTTCTTCTTTTGAGTCACTGCCATTAACTTGAAGTTTCTTTTAAATTGTCTGATTGGGTGGGTTCACTGCCCACTGGCATAAATCATGACTTTCTTAAGGAATCATTTTTAGCTTTCTGATTCAGGAGTTATTTGACCTGGTTGTGGGAGAACCAACAGGCAGTTCTAGTTATGTCCGCATCTGAGGTTTTTCTCTCTTTTAACATCTCATAATTTGACCCTTCTTAACCTTGACTCCACCAGAAACCACCACCCGCCCCCAGTTCATGAACGCAGTAATGTCTTAGATCTTGCCTGGTCTTAAGATATGATCTTGACATTATTTACAGCACTGCCATCTTCCCAATTTATTCTTCAGTTTTCTTTGCAAGGCTTATCAGCACTCCCACAAATGCTTTGTATAGTATTTCCAGGCTAATTAATAAACTTCTCTCAGATCCTTTCCATTGCTTGTGCATCTACTGTTGTCGGATATTAAACTTGGATAGTCCCTAGAATCAGATGGGCCCTAGAATCAGTAGATACTTTCACATTTTGTTTCATTTTAGTCCATGTGCATATCAGTCTACATCAGTGATTCTCAACCTTTTTGAAGCTGCCGCCCCCCTAAGGAGCGGAAAATTTTTCAACACCCCCGGGTCAAATCAAACATTCATATTGAAAGGACGCTCAATGCACGCACTGCGATTAATCGCGCGGGAAAACAGCTGACGCATCCGCTGTGCTGGTTGGGATCGGAGAAGAATCATAGTGTCGAGTTCTTCAAGGTCATCCTACCGAGAATACAAATTCGTCTCACCATTCTTAGAAGTGCGTGAGGGCAGCCGTCGCGTAAGTTCGTTTTATTGCTGGTACAAATGGTGTAAACCGGATAATCGATTTAATAAATTTTGGGGGAGTTTTAAAATTAAGTTCGAATGCCAAAACATGCTCATCGCCCCTCTATTGCCCAAAACATGCCCATCGCCCCCCTACCGCCCAAAACAAGTTCACCGCCCCTCAGCATCCTCCCACCGCCCCCCGGGGGGCGGTACTGCCCCCGTTGAGAACCAATGGTCTACATAAACCTCTAAACATGTATTATGTTACAGTGTACTTTTAAGATTACAGCTGATCTAATATGTAAGCTATATGTTGACTGAAGATAGACCTGCTTATTTGTGAAAGTGGACTCGTCCTACCTCTATTAGTTTTATTTTCCTCATGCAGAGATGTTATGCCTTTATGTTGTTATTTTATTATTGTAGTGTTCTAAAGAGTACTTTCAGTGCATACTTTCGTTACACAACAGAACTCATAAAAAAACCCTAATCAAGTAGTTCGCTAATTGATCCCATAGTCAAACAGGTAATTACTAAGAATCTTCATCCATAACTTCATCAGTAATTGTGTGCAGGGAGAATTCAAGTCAGGCATCTAGAATGAAAATATTGGGAGAGTCTTACTAAATGAAATGAAGCTGCTTTTCAAGGTGACTTCTCTAAAATGTTTACCTTCATTTTGATCAAGCAAAATAAGTATATTTGAACCTTTATTTTAGTATTAAGAGTACAAACAATTTATCATGGCTCTGCAGCCACTGGGCTCTTGCTTCAGAAAGTGGATCCAAGATAATATTGTCAGCTCCATGTAGTCCCTCTCTCATTGATCCCTTTCTCCTTATGCTTTATTTTTTCAAATATATTCTCATTTGTGCCAAGGAATAATTTGATTTTAACTGTATACTGTATTACATTTTGCTTATGAGATACTGTAGTTCACAATGTATACCTTGTGATAGGTTGTGAAATAAAGAAAGCTACTGTGCTTCATAATTTTGATATTATCCTCGGTAAAACATAAAGAATATAAAATCAGTTTCCTGAAAACTGTAATCATTTAGTTTACATTAACCTTGGTTAGAAGGGGGGACTTTATAAGGACACCAACTTTGCTTTTCTGTACAAGAATGAACAGGTGACAAATATGTGAAGCAGAATTGTTGTAGCTAGGTTAAATTATCGTATTTTACTAAAAAAGATTGAAATAAGTAAAAAATAATTTTTGATCTACCTAAAATAAACTGTCTGTCTGTCTGTCTGTCTGTCTGTCTGTCTGTCTGTCTATCTATCTATCTATCTATCTATCTATCTATCTATCTATCTATCTATCTTAATATCAAAAGCCCAAAGGAAAATTATCCATGCCATCACAAAAGAACTTTGATAGGGAGAAAGCTTAATGAGAAATAAAACTCACTGGGTGGCAACCTATGCCAATGTCAGAGAGTCTGTCCCGCCATTCAGTCCCAACATTTGTGGCATCTGTAGCCAAGAGTGATGATGACAAAATAGCAGCTGCTGAGTGACATCATGCAAATGTCACACTTACATTCTTGCATTGGGATGTCTAATACAAGTATCACATTGTGATATTTGTGTGATGTCATTACACACCTGTCACCTTATGCTCTCTCTCCCCCTTGCCCCTCCATAGATGCTCATGCCCATTCTCCAATTTTTGGAAGACAAGTTGCCGGGTTGTCTGTAACAATCCTACAAGGAGCAGGAAATATCCATGGAATCTGAAAAGTGTTTTGCAGCCATCTGATTTGGTTTGCTAATCAAAGTGCACCCTTGCTTTGATTTTGGAATCAGCTTCAGTGCAGTGATTTAATTGAAGCTTCAAATCCAAGGGCCACTTCAGAGCTTTGCGCAGACTTACAGGACTAACCACAACAGCAAAGATCATGAACTGCTCTCCAGTATATTCCCGGCATGAAAACATGTGTAGTGCTTCTATATTTAATATAAAATCAGGAAGAATCTTCACTCTTATTCATTTGTTCGTTCGGTTTGTAACCTACTTTTTAATCTAGTTCAGTACAGAAGGTGGGTCACAGAATACAAAACTGAAAAACAGAAATTGAAGATCCCGAAAAATAGCTCCAGAAGGGAGCACAGTCCATAGCTTGTGAATGAAGCTCTAATCTGCAGAACCAAAAAAGAAAACTGTGTTCATGTACTAATGAACACAGAGATATGTCACATATAATGTGAAATGGGTTTAATTTTGCTTTCACATGTAGAAGGTATTTTGGAGACTGTTTTCCATTCTCTAGACTTTTTATGTAGCCTTTCTCTTCAAACATAGCTGCTCTAATTAATTTTGGTCTCAGTAGAATCCTGTCTTAAAATCTGCTGCTGATTTTTTGTTTGGCTCTTGTTTTACAGGATGTTTGACGTTGGAGGCCAAAGATCAGAACGTAAAAAATGGATTCATTGCTTTGAGGGGGTTACAGCTATAATTTTTTGTGTGGCACTTAGTGATTATGATTTGGTCCTTGCAGAAGATGAAGAAATGGCAAGTAAACCCTTTTTTTTTTTTTTAATCCTCTCATCTACAGTTTGCCTAGGAAGACATCCCTTTGGTTATTTATTTATTTACTTATTAAATTTATATGCCGCCCGACTCCAGGCGACTACGGACAGTTACAAATCGTTAAAACCATTAAAACCAAAAATCAACACAAAACAAAAAAGAGCAAAGATGACAGAGATAACAAACCCAGATGAGAATAAAGAAAACGAAGAAAAGGCAGTTCCAGTCATGCTCACCAAAGGCTTGGGCAAAGAGCCAGGCGTTCAGGGCCCTTCAAAACACCAGTGTGGGGGGGTGCATTTGGAGCTCTGAGGGAACCTCCTTCCAGAGGCAGGTGCTGCTACAGAGAAGGTGCATTTCTGGGGTCCCGAAAGATGGCATGGCTTAATGGCTGGAACCCTGAGCATGCCAACCCTGCTTAGATTGAACTGGCTGGGCAGATATTGTGGAAGACTAGCAGTAACCAGGCCACCCTGAGATGTGTTGATGCTTAAAAGATCATCTGCTGTATGTTCATAATCATCAAATTGCTTGAAAATTTTATTTTCAGTTCTTGTATTTGACTGGATTTTGGCCATGATTTGTAGAGCTTCATTTCTAAAATGTTAAAGTAAAATTCAGTGAGTGGTTAATAGAACAGTTTAAGTTGTGAAAGCGTGCGTCTTCCATATGCTTCCCTGGCTTACATATATTATGAGTCCATTCTTGCTTCTATGCTTTGAAAATTAGAGTAAAATCTGAAATATATTTATATCTCACTTTTCCTCAGAAAATCTGGGCTATAACACTCCATCATCCAGTTTTCCCAGCAAAACCAATCCAATGGAATAAATTGGATTGGGAAATAATAAAGGACCCAACGTTCTTTAAGTTAAGGATTGACTCTAACCCAAGACTCTCCAGTCCTCCGCTCAGCACCTTAACTACTACCCTGGACCTTAGCATCATTGTAGTTGTCAAAGCATTGTAGCTTATCTCTAATAATTTGTCTAAAATGGACAGTCAAATCTACCAGTATGATCCTTCCTGCTCTTGCTTTCCTGTATCAATTTCCTGCCAGGAAAGTTGATTTTGGATAAAATCCAAAACTTTTTTCCACCTAAACATGGGCATAGGGCCTATGTGAAAGAAAGAAAGTCAGGTTTGGTGTAGTGGTTAAGATACTGGATCAGGACCAAGAAGACCTTTGTGCTATTCATGCTAGTTCTCCTTAGGCATAGAAGCCAGTGGGGGTGACTTTCAGCCAGCTGCTTTCTGTCAAATTGTGGAAAGTTGAACAAACATTCTGAAAGAAGGTAATGGCAAACCACTTCCACAGTGTATTAGGTATGTAATTCAAGAGAATATTATCCTCTGAAAGGTTTAGCTTTTGTTGCACAGTCACATTTATATAGTCCACTACTTTCTCCCAAGTATACTTCCCCTACAAGTATAGGACATTGTAAAACATGTTTTAAAGAAGCACTATCCTTGTTACATCTCCAACAAAATGCTTAGTCCTTTTCTATACAAACATAATGGAGTCCAATATATTCTAAAAACTATTTTTTTGTTGTATAAGTCATAGTTCAAGGTGTATTGATACCCTTGCTATAGAAGTTAAAACACTCTCCCATTGTCTAGGCAATATAAAAACCTCTAATTCTTTATTCCACTCATCTCTTAACATCTGCATGTCAAATTGATTTATTGATAACAAATATCTGTAAAAGCTAATAGTAGATTTTTTTTTTTTAGTTTTAAAGGATTTAACAAGTCGTTCTAGTATCTCGGGTGTCTCAGAAGCTGAAAATGCTGCTGGTCCAAACAATGTTGTTAACAAATGTTGTAGCTGTAAATATTGCCATTGGGTTACATCTGACAGATATTTATTTCTTAACATAGCTTATCTTTAAAATTCATCTTCATCATCCGTCAATTGGTCCAAAGTCAATATCCAATTTTTCCATATCACCATCTTTCCCCCAATGTTTAATGTTGGTTTTTCCCATAAAATCAATTTAGTGTGGGAAAAGGGGTTGAATCTTTTTTTTTTATTAGACACTACATTCCATAGCTTTCTAGCTGACAAATTGTTTCCAGACATACTAGAGTTCTGTTGTATTTAGATTATAATACTGTCCAACCAACCAAAGGTGCTATTCTATTCCAATGTTATATATTGTGTGTGTATATTCCAACGTTGCCCAAATTGGAAAATTAACACCAATTGTTGGCTTCCAGTATTTAACATTTGACAATAGGTGGGCTTGATGATAGAGCTCCAGTTTCAGAAACCTGAATCTTCCCTCATTAATTGGTAATTGCATTTTCTGTAAAGATATTCTCAGAATCGAAGAACCCCATAAAAATTTTCTAAACAATGAATTTATTTTCTGAAAATATTTTCCAGATATTTGAACAAGAATTCCTCTCAGAATATAAGTTTATCTGAGAATAATATTCATTTTGAGACCATTCACCTTTCCCCGAAGGTTGAGGTTTAATGACTCCCATCTATCCATATCTGAAGAAACCTCTTTATATTTTTATTTATGTTACATGTTACAAAGTTTTTTGTTTTTTGTTTTTTTTGGTATACACATACCTAAATATTTAATGGATTCGGTACAAATGCAGAACTGATATTTCTTAAATGGATGGGTAACTACATTTTCACCTACTGGCATCAATTCTGATTTGGACCAATTGTAGAATATCCTACTATTTTGCTAAAGACATCTATCGTTTGCATCAACACTGGAATAGTAGTGTGAGATTTAGAAATAAAGAGAAGAATGTCATCTGCAAATAAAACCAATTTGTGTTCACCTGAACTATGTACTACTCCATAGATCTCCCTATGTTGTCTAATAGCACAAGCCAGAGGTTCCACGCAGATATTAAAAAGCAAGGGTGAAAGTTGACATCCTTGTCTAGTTCCCCTAAATAGTGAGAAAGTAGCAGAAAACATGCCATTAACCTTTACTTTAGATGTGGGTGACTCATGATCCAGTTTATGAATTTCAGAGGAAATCTGAACCTGTTTAGTACAGCAAACACTTTATCATAATTGCACTCATTCGAGTATTGAAAACATTCATAAAACATAATAGGAGAATCTAAATTGGGTCCATAAACATTAACAATCTTACATTAACTTTGAAGTATTGATTTCATTGTCTGAAATAAGAAATGTCGCAGATTTTTGTTCTTGTTTGTTTACATAAACTGACTGTTGTTTTCTTGATCTATTTAATTGGGAGTATTTTGAAATTCCTGATATTATTATGTAGAGAAGTAAGGAAGAGTAACCTGATATATTATCTCTTTTTTTTTTCAATTGCAGAATAGGATGCATGAAAGCATGAAATTATTTGATAGTATCTGCAACAATAAGTGGTTTACAGATACCTCTATTATCCTGTTCTTAAATAAAAAGGATCTCTTTGAAGAAAAAATTAAAAGGAGTCCTCTAACTATTTGTTACCCAGAATATCCAGGTATACCTATATATATGTTTTATGCAGAAAAAAAAGGGGGTTGAGGGAATGAGGATAAAAAAGAGAATTGGTGTCCTAGAACTTATAGTAGTGTAGTAGATATTGATTAAAACATTTTCCTCCTAAATAAGAAGTATCTGATAAATTTTGAATGGTATTTATGGAATTATGTACATAGTCTGCATTTCACCTCTCCTATAAAATCATGATATTTTAATCATTGAACATTCTATAAAGTGTTTAACTTGCTAAAGCACTCTTTGTACTTTGCTGTAGCCGACTAACAGTTACTGCACTGAATAGTTCCATGTACAGAAGGAAAAAGCAATTTAAAGAGTATAGTAAATGTACCAATTAAATCATTGGCAACTCAGACCAAGGGCAGGCAGCCAAGGTCCCCATAGGCCTCAAGACTGCACCACTAAAATTTGGTGGCAAAGATTCCATGACTGAATTTCAGCTGCAAGATTTCTCTTCCCTTTTTCTTCCAAAATTAAGATAGGAATGGACATGGGAAGTTCCTTACTTCTAGGTTGAAACTCAACATACAAACATTCGTGGTCCACAATTGCTGGATTTTGATCTGATTTTGGGCTTTTATAGTGTGTTTAAGAGGGGAGCCCTTGATGATGGTTATGGGTCATCAAGTTGGTGTCCACCTCAGTGACTACATAGATTTTCTCTGGGATGAATTCTGGCCCTTTTATTTGTGCTGATGCTGTTACGTCCTTGAAAGATCTTTTATGGTTCACGAGAAGGTTGAGAGGCTATATTTTTGGGTCAAAACTCATCCCTGGCATAAATAAGCGCTTAGAAAAGTTAATAAGAACGCCCTTCCATTTCCTGTGTAAATTTTAATTTTGAAATACTAAAAAGATGTTATTGTTGAGGAATTTAATCCAACCCAATACAAGTCAACCAGAGGGAATTGTAGCAGCAGCAAAATATTTTATTTAACAAATTAAGGATCAGAACAGACTCCTACCATGATGCAAAGAGTTAAGACTAAGACATAGAAAATGTCTTCTCTATTTATATGCTATGGAGTATACTCAGAAATCTAATGTAAGTTATTTAGGGAATGGTTTTCATTATGTTAAATTAGGGAAATCACATATTTTAGTTGTAACTAAACTTAACATTCTTACCTATGCATAAATCATGCAACATCTATTCCAACAGATGTTCTTTGGGTATGTACACTTACCTATCACTGACCTTATTCCAGGCTGAGAACAAAGAATGAGGGATCTATTTGCTTAGTTGTACAGACAATTTTGTTTTCTACAAGGGGAGGAGTGGCTAAGATGGGCACTGAAATCTTTTAGTAAGGCAGACTAAAGTAACTTACTAAATGGCTCTTACGTAAAAAAGATTTTATAAAGACTACTAAAGATTTCATGAAGAAAAATATTTTTTCCTCCACACTATGAACAAGCTAATGCAAATGATAGTACATTTGCTACCTATTACAGCAAAGTCTAACAAAATCATTAGTTGTTTGGAGTAGTGGTTAAGGGACCAGGCTAGAAACTGGAAGACCATGAATTCTAGACATGCCTTAGGCACAAAGCCAGCTGGGTAATCTTGGCCAGCCCCTCTCCCTCAGCCCTAGGAAGAAACAACAGCAAACCACTTCCAAAATCTTGCCAAGAAAACTGCAGGGACTTGTCCAGGCAGTTGCCAGGAGTCAATCCTGACTTGAAGGCACCACTATCTTCATCTCCATCTCTCTTAGGGATGTGCAAAGTGGTTGCAATGCACTTCAGCAAAGAGCTTTGCACCATGGAAGTGTTGATTCTCAAGGTGGCATGGAAAGGATGATTTATGCAAACCTCCATCAAAGCCAAACACCATCAAAGCTTTTCCCAGGCCTAGAATTTCTTAAAATGTAACCCCTTGCTGAAAACAACTTCAGCAATTTTCATATCTCAAAAAGAGGATTGTTTCTTTAAAAGTTGTGTGCGTTGGTACTGTTCCAAACTTAAAATGTCTAAATCCACCCTTGTTTTTCTTTTTAGGATCAAATACGTATGAAGAGGCAGCTGCATATATCCAGTGTCAGTTTGAAGATCTAAACAAGAGAAAAGACACAAAAGAAATATATACTCATTTCACATGCGCCACAGATACGAAGAACGTGCAGTTTGTTTTCGATGCTGTAACTGATGTAATCATAAAAAATAATTTGAAAGACTGTGGTTTATTCTAAACATTTACATCCAACTGTACTTTTTTTTTGTTTTGTTTTTTACAAAAACCAAATGTGCTTTTTTAAAAGACCATGAATAATTTCGGGGTTTTTTATTTATTTATTTATTTATAGGATGTATTTTTTGTGGCCTCGGGTTAAAGAATCAGCTCAGAAACTGAGTTCCGCTCGTTGATGTGGTAAACAATGCATTGTGGTGACCAGGCCAGTGTAGTCTTCACTTCTGTAAACCATTTTCCATATGTTTATTGGACAGCTTTGAATAATACTTGGCAACCAGGGGCACCTGCTGTGGAGCATTGTCCAAACAATCCATAGGATTCCCCAGTTGAAGTCCTGGCCCTTTTACATGTGCGAAACATGCATAAAGGGGCCAGGCCTTCATTGTGGCCACCATCTTACTTTTTAAAGCCCTACTGCAGGTGCCTTCTTGGCAACCCTCAAATACCTTGATTGTCCATTTCTTTGTGACCATAAGTGTTTGGTTTATATAAACATTGAACACAATATTTAAATAATTTGTTGCATCTTAGAGAGTGCCCATGTTTTAAAAGCTGTCATTTCTGTACCATAGCAAGATTTTGCTTTTTGGATTGTTAATTACACTTCTAAAAAAAATCCTTATTTTCATATTATGCATGTCGCCTTTTTTCTTAAATTTTATTTATAGATCTGTAATTAGTATTGTAAACTTTTTCTTGCATAAAGGAATCTTTCCACTTGCTCAGGATTAAATAGTAAATGGCCCAACCATTTTCCTAGAATTAGTCTTCTTCAAAACCAGTGTTTAACATTTCAACAATATTTTCTCCCATCTTGTATTCTCCAGTGCCAAATAATTAACAGAAGAAGAGAACTCTGGGTGAGAGCTAAAATGGCATGATATAATCTCTTTCTCTTTCTCCCTGTCTCTCTTTCTCAAGCTGGTCTATGCATTCTAGATGTTCATTTGTCATCCCTGAAACACAAGAGTCAGAATCATTCAAGGTCCAACTGGATTTTGGTCTATTTTGCAGTGGTGGAAAATGGTATCCTCATTGGCTTGCTCCTCCTACCTCCTTCAACAAACAGGGATTGGGCACAGGGCTCTACGATAAAGACTTCCTATCCATCACACGGGGCAGCCTATCAGTGGAGTGCTGGCATGCTTGAAAGAGAATGACAGGAAATTCAGGATATGCCACGGACGTTGTGGCAGCTGTGCTCCCTGTCTCAGTATAAAAAAGGTAACATGCACATTGTTGTTTGTAACCATAGGTTTTAGCAAAACACTTGCACATTGTTAGTTTAGAAAACTCTCCCAAGAGAATCTCAGACAATTGGCAAATGGATTGATGCCTAGTGCCTAAGAAACAGACTCTACCTGCAGTACTCAAGTGTCTTCTCCATTCTCCAAACGTGACTCCATCCTTAGATAAGATGTCCATGTGACTATGAACCCTACTGCAGCAAAGTAAGAGTATTCATCGGGGCACATGAGAATTTAACCCATATAGAGGTGGAAGAACCCCAGAAGCCAAGTCCCTTGATGGTTATCATGGCCAAGTGCCAAATACACTGTAGGGATGAAAAGCATCAGAGACACATCATAATAGTCCTTCCTGTCCACATGACAGGATATTATTCAATTTTTCAGGGGAGAGCCAGGGAGTTGCAACAAATGCCAAGCAGGATACAAATGGACAGGCACAGCCATATATGGATGTTTATTATTCATTTTTTTCGGGGGAAGACCAAGGAGTTGCAACAAGTGCCGAGCATCCTCTTTGGGTACAAATGGAGGGCAGTAAGCCTCCTGACGTCAAGAAATTAACTATATCAGACTCTCCCTTCCTCTTCAAAAACAAATGGATATGAATTACACACACACAAACCCCCTATCAAGTTCCATTATTTTTATAGAAGCTGTTAGAACCTCTGAACAGGTAGGCTGAGAAAAGTAAATTCCAAAATCTTTAAAACTACTTTAGAAAAAAAGGCAGGAAACTCTCTAGCCAGAAACAAGGATGTTCCATCTTGGTTGAGAGTTTTCCAGCCTTATTCCTTTGAAGCTGTTAGAACAGGCATTTCCTGGCAATGAGAAGTAAATTGGAGTAAATGGCTTTAGTGGTTCCTAGCATTGCTGCTTCAAAGCTTAGAAGAAGTACAACTCAACCATTCAAATGGTACGCATCTCTTTCCTGTTATCAAGGCCTCAGACAGAAAATACCATAAGTGCTGGGAATTACAATGTGGGAAATCAATAACTTTATTCATTTTTTAGAATGAATTGTAAAAAACTCCCCACCTTAACTATAGTAGGAATTCTACTGGATTCCAACTCAGCCATGTTTGTCTCTGAATGCCTCTTGTACTATTTCACAGGAATCTTACTGATTTCTCTGCCTTTTAAGAGTTATCTTTTTTGTATGGCTGGAGAGTTTAGTCACTTAGGATTTTTTTTATTTTATTTTATGCTCCAAAAGTGGGTGGGTTGTCTCTCTCACAGAGGAAAATTCATCCAGATGAATAAATTCTGCTCTTTGGAGCAATATGTTAAAGAAACCTACATTTAAATGACTTATTACAAAATTTACTATACACTAAGTTAATATTTGTCTTCAGAGAAAGATTTTCCTGGTTGGCTTTTTACCTTGAAGTATAAAAGGTCTTGAAACTAAGATCAAGAGGGAAAACTGAACATTTCAGGGGTCTATTTTTTGCTACTTCACGTCTATGCTTTCATTTCTTTTAAACCTTGCCTTGTGTCACAGTATATTTTTAATGCTTACCTCTTCAGAATAATTTTTCCCCTTGGGTCAAGAAGCACAACATTATAATCAAATCTGCAGAATAGTTTAATCCTCCACCTTTTTCAGGGTAGATGACTCTGAAAAATTATCAGCTCCGTGAAAGAGATTCAAGTGACGCTGATACTAAAAGCCAAGTATTTCCAGCTGTACATGAGGAGATCATGGCATTAGTGTATTGCTGATGAATGCTGGAAATCTTGCATTCATGGAACATTTCACCTATAACCTTGGATTCTGTTTTACTTGGATGACACTGAAGTCTTCTCATCAATACCAGCCCTCCCATTCTTACCTCTTCAAGAATGAGAGATCTGACAAGCAAAAATATTAAACACAGTCCCAAATGTCATGCTGTGTTTTATGTCCTACTGGTATATAAATTACTACATTGAATTGCAATTCTGTTGCACGTTGCCATATTGTAGGGCCAATAAAGGTTGTTTTAATGAAGATGATAATGAATTAAAAGTCTCTATTCCAGTTTCCTTCATTTAATTCTCCTTTATCCCTCTGCCTGATTATTAATATACCTTGATATTTCATATTCAATTATGTTTTATTTTATAAGTTATTTTTAATAATTATTGTCACTCGGTTCAGTTTTTTTTTCTCTTTCCTCCCCATAAATGCTTTGTTAGAAATATTTCAGTCTAATTTTTTTAGCTTCCCTGAAGTTTTCCAGAAGTCTCTCTTTTGTGTTGTGTTTTATTTAAATTTGCTACCAGTTGTTAAATTATCATTTTAAATTAAAATTGTCTGTGCTAGCTTCTCTGCCTCTTCCATCACCTCTTCTGGATGCTAGCCTTTATGGACTTGACAGCAGCAATGATTTTGTGACTTCTTATTCATATACGCTAAGGAAACAACTGCTTTCACAAATTCAGTCAATGCAGATAGCAGAAAATAGCAAGGCCAGTGACTTTATCCTTTATGCTTCTGTATTCACAAAGGGTCATCAACATTGCATATAAATTCTCCCTCTTTTGCACAGATATCCCTCAGTCCATGTTCTGAAATAGTGTCATTAGAGTAGGTGCATATATGTGCATACATAAAATAAATAAATTTGGACTGGGTATTCTCATTTTAGGGACCATTATGATTGAGAACAGAAAGTACTGAAATTTGCAAAAAAAACCCTACCCAGTTGCATTAACTTTTGAATGTCTGTCTATATACTTATTTATCTATCTCATAAAGTTCTAGCTTGTGTGCAAGTTTCATTCCATTAAACTGCAATACAAATGGTGGTAGATTACAGATGTTTGAATTAATCTACATTTTAATGAATTTTATTACTGTTCTGGATTTTGACACAAAACAAGGCCTGCTTGAAATTGTGATGAGAGTGAATTTGGGAGTTTCATTCCATTCAGATGTGAGGAAAGATGGCCCTAGGCAGAATGAGGTCTGTCTAACATCCACCCTTTATCCTCAAAATCTGTACTGAAGAGGAATGGATTTAATTTTCATTGGAAACTGCACAATGTAGCAAGACATTATTTCGTTAAAAAAAAGAAAGAAAGAAAACCCAGGTGCATTTACAGCACCACCACAATACATAAAGTGCCTATATTTCTTAGAATTGTCATGTAATCACAACTGTTACACAACAGTTCCCAGAAACATAGGAAATGTATTATATGACAGTCCCAGGAAATGGAGGAACTGTGTCACATGAACACATCTTGAACAGTTCACAGAAATTCAAGAATCAAAATGCTCTTGAAAGATCTGCTGTTTCTATAAACACACCTGTATTTCTAGTGTTAAAAAGGAAAGTGCCTTTCAGAAATTTGCTAGATCAAAACAATGAAATCCCTAACAATGAAAAGCACAATACAGCAGATAAAACCTGGTCTGCTAATCCAGAAATTGGATTCATTCCAATTCATGAAGCTCTGTATCTATCTGAACCCTACTGTGATTTGTTTGTTTGTTTGGTTGGTTGGTTGGTTGTAAGTTCTAAGGCTACCTACCTACCAATGACCCAGGGTGTGGAGGTAAGGATGGTTAGAGGATTAAAACCAGTTAATAACAATAACAAAAAGTGACAACCTGAGAAAATAAACTGTGTTAATTACATTTGAAGAGAAGACTCACACATCTTCTCAGTCTAGAACCAGGTCTTTAAAGTTATCTTACAGGAGAGTAGGTCAACGCCAAAAAGACCTCATTCCCTTCAAGGAAAAAATGTCCATAACACCCTTTACTTTGTTATATACTAGACAACTCTGTGACCCATTGGGTCATCTGTTGAGAGAAAGATAGTGTAGTCTGATGTGACCAGAATGAACTTTAAATTTTAGCCTGACCATATATTTTTTACCCCCATGCTGGATGGTCCCGTGATCATCTGAGAAGAATATATATCACAAATAGAAAAATAATTGTAGTGGCAGACAAACTTCAATAATAAGTCAATATTTACTTACCTAAACAGATGAACAGAATGACCATGGGTGACCACAGCCGATGTCCTGCTGGCTTCCCCATTGACTTTGCTTGTGGGAAGCTGGCAGGGAGCATCAGAAGTCACAATCACATGACCGCAGAGACACTGCAATGGCCACAACTCTGCAAATAAAACTGGTCTGATCATCATGGAAATTTCAATTCCACAGCAGTAGCGAGTCTCAGATTTTTAATGCATTCTTTAAGTTAGCGGATCTTAGGTACCTTGATTCAAAATGTTTTGCAGCATAATACACGGTTTGGGCTAACTTGAGGGTCCAGACAAACACAATGAGAGTTTTAGTAGTGTATTGAAGATGGATTAAAAGACATTCAAGTTGAGCTTGATTCCTGCTGACCATGTGGATATGACCTTGGGATTTTCTTGGCAAAAATATGAAATCGTACGTCATCTCTTTCTTTCAACTCTCTTATTATTTGAAGTAACTATTACTGTTATTCTGACTTTCATTCACAGGGAATTTTAGGGTACTATAGATATGCTTCCAGTTGAACATTTACAAAGAAAATAAAGTGAATTCTGGAAACTGGTTGAATAATATGAAATATATTCTGTTTAAAGTATTAACCCTGGGAAATATTCCTGAGTGTCTGGGAATATTTAGAATTCTGCATTACTGATTTATATGTATCCATCAATTGCATTATGAGGAAGCATTGTATTTATGTTTTTAAACATAGATTTTGTATTTCAGTGTAGTTTTGTAGTAAATTCAGTGTGTTTCAAGGTTCTAATTAAATGTGTTTGTACCTTATGTGAATTTTTTCATTCAACTCAGCTGATAACAGCTCTGTAACCCTAAGCCTGAGTATATGTAAAAAATTGTGGGATATACAAACACATCTTTGTGGCAATTGCTTTGAATTCCAAAACTCTGTCCTAATTAAAAGTGGGATTTTTCACCACATTCTCTATTTGATGGTTTAAAATGTTGTGTGAATATACCCAATGGTGGCTTATTGAAGATAAAATGGTTAATCACACCACAAGTTAGCACATGTGTGAATTCAGCCAATGTAGATATAATATTGCTGAATCCAATCACCTCTCCTTCTTGAATTTTATCCTCATTTGTTCATTAGCTGGCTTGAACTGTTTTTTTTTTTTTAATGATGTTTTTTCCTTCCATACTTGCATAATGTGCCACTTCCTATCAGGAACCTAGCAACTTTATTTCAAATACATCCTTTCAAAAAACAGGCTATACCTCATATATTATATCTCTACTATGAAGATAGCACACAGTCAGAGTTTAAACAATTAACTCAGGTGGACTGTGAATGTATCTTTGTGTTATCTTTTGAGTAAGATTTGCTTTTGTATTGTATTGAACCAGTAAGATGCTACTTAAGTAACTACCTATCAAGAACTCAGCATCCAGGAGTAAAAGAATCCATATACACTACTGTTGCTAAATGAATGCAAGATACCATATGTTCACTTTGATTGTATCGAAATTGTAATTAGGGCTATTTGTATCAACTTAGCTTCTATAAATGAAATTGTAATGCCTATAAATGAAATGAACTAATATTGGATGAGACTTTATTGGTAATGAGTAGATTTGTGGATCCTTTAAAGGCTGAACCAAAATTGAGAGTAGTGTTAAGACAGCTCTTGTCACCTGTGACAAGATATTTCTTTCAGTAGGAGATGCACAAGGAAAACTCAGTCCCCACAAACTGCTGAAAACAAGAGATGCCATTTGAAAAAGAAGTAACTCAAAAAATATGTGTATCAAAGTGGATTTAATAGGATTTATACCACACGTACATGATCATTTTTCAGCTCCTTCCAAGATAAGCAGCATTACCTAAAGCACAGAAACAGAGTGAGAAATACTAAGCTAAATAAATTAAAGATATGAGATAAGAAAAAGAAAATATAGCTCAATCTAATTTGTATTCAAACCATACAATATACCCCTCAGTACATTTTTATCCTTGGTTCCAGCATGTCCATATTCCATTCATATGTTCCCTTTTGTTCTTTAAACTTCTTGCTTCTTTTTTTGAAGATGTCACCAACCTCCTCCAACCACAACGTTTTCAATCTCCTGCTCCAGACGACTTGTGTAACACAACTGGGCAAGACCAAAGAAGCAAGAACTACAGATTACAGTATCTTTAATACTAGTCTGAGGTAAATACAGAATCTTCAGCATTTCCCACCATCACTCACAGTGAGTTCATTAAGGCTTTGCAGACTCTGAAATGCTCCGTAGACTTCTCATCACCTGGGCTGAGTTGCTATTTATGAGATAAGTCAACTGACTCGCTCTCTGTCTCATGACTGTTTAGATCTCTATTCACTTTTCTTCCTTTTCTAGCCTCCCCAGAATCTCTCACCTCACTATTACCAACCTACTTTAATACTTTCATAGACATCAATAATAATCTAGGTGACACTAGTTCATACATTCTGGCAGACAATTTTATCATAACTAAAACTAACTGTTGTTTCTCTGCATACACACCCACTCCACAACATCAGCTCACCTGCAGTCCGATGGATTATAACCTTCCCCTTTCTCTTAATTTCACAGGCATGCAACATATCTACTTTTCTTCTTTCAGTCAACTGTTATTTCATGATCTTTACCATTTGCTCTTCTTTCCACGTCGTCATTACCCCTACAACATGGTCATCCCCAGATGATCGATAGATATTGATCTCCACTCCCCATCATGGGTTTGCTCATTTGAGGCTTTCACATAACACTTTTCAATGAGGTAAAAAAGGTGTAGAATAAATTACTAGTCTTAGCTATACCTGTGCTTGAAAGACATTTTTCCCTAATGATAAGGTCAGTACTGTTCAGTTCTGATGCACTCCAGCCAGCATGCCACAAGTGCCAAATCCAGTTTTATTCCAGTTATATGGATACTAGGAAATCTAACTGAGCAACCACATTGCAAGTTAACATGCTTTGCCTACATTCCATCAACTAGAAGGTAAATGCAGTCTACTGACACACACTCAGAAACCTTCAAACCTTTTTTTTTTTAAGCTTCAAAAAGGAAATGAAAATCTCAGCCCCATTCTCTCAACTGGTTAGCATGGTACCATGAGACCCTCAGAAGTCATAAATAATGAACAGTGGAAGAAGCAACTTTATTTTTATTAAATGTGGTCTCAGTTTGCCACCTCTTTTCCAGAACATGGCTGAAAGCTGGGGGACTAGAATTGCTCAAAAGGTGAGTATTGGCTATGGTAGCCCAAGCAGTAACTGTGTTCCTCTAAGCTCTGTGAGTATTCACAGTGAGGATGATACAGAAACTACTGCTTCCCCTGAATTTACCTTCTATGATGGTACTAAAACTCGAGTCATTTAGCAACTTAGTCATTCCTGATTAGCAGGAATTCCTGTGGATAAGGAGCAAAATACCAAGAAGAGAGAAATTATTCTGTTACAAAGATCAGGCATGAGAGACCACAGATGTTTGGGTAGGCTAGAGGCATAACAATTTGGCTCCATAAAGTTATATATATATATTACATGCAGACATCTGGTGCAGTAACAGTTCTGTGTGGCAACTGTTCTGTTTCAACATAGTCAAAAACTCACCCACAGAACAGTTCTGCGAGAATATTGTTTTGTGGTATGCAAAATATTCAGAACTAGTTCAGTATAAAAAACTCAAAGGAGTTTTGAGTAAATATACATTGAAATAATAATACAAGCAAGTGCTAACCTTGAGGGAGTGGTTTCAAAAGCTTTGATGCAGGCCACTAAAATGTTAAGTACTCATCTATGTTATAAAGTCAAGAGAAATATTTCTTTATGACTTCACTTTATTGTTGTGATGTATCTTTTTCAAATCTGGATAATTTCTTTACAGCCATTTTTGCAGAGTTCCAGTTGTGATTTTGCCTTGAAGGTAATACTAAGCCTTCAGCTCAGTTTCTTTCATCTCCATCACTTTATAAATACACTTTCAAAAAAATAAATAAATAAGAAAGAAAGAACATTTGATTAGATTGGGTTTTATATAGGTGCTTAGCTGGAAAATTGCCTAAAGCTTCTTTGATAATGAAAAGCGCTTGGATTAGTCAGAAAAAATGGAGAGCGAGCAAATGCAGAAGTGTTGTTTGCCTATAAAGATACCTGCAGATAAAGATGCTCAGGAATGCATCTATAAATAGGACATCATTTTTCTCTCCTACTGAAAACATGGATTATTATGTCACACAACAGGAAGCTTTCTTTTTCTTGGGTCAACTTGCAGAGAATTTGCAAATATGTCAATGCCATAAAACATGTAGGTGAGAGCACATGAACTTGACTATTTGTGTGTGTGTGTGTGTGCTATATTCAAAGGCAAAAATAGAAACCAATGATTTATTGGACAGTTCTCTATTTTGAAGCAGAGCAAATAGAAGTTAGCATAAAAGGAAAGGACAAAGCTTATTTTAGACATTTCATAACAAAAATGACACTTGTCATTGTCTAACTGAACAGACCCATGACTCACCACTTGCTGGATTAAGGAACATGGGCATCGGCAGGGGGTGAGGGTAGGGTTGGGGGGGTGGGAAAATAATGACATGTATGATGATGCATGACAGAGATGGTGTGACTGACTGACCTGTGTCCAATGACATATAATAATTTCAGTGTGCCATTTACCTAGTGATGTCATCATGCACATATCATTTGATGGCATGATGACACTGCTAAAAGTGACCATAAATTCAGTCTATCCTGTGTTTATTCTTTCTGAAAGTGATGAACATGTGATCAGCAGCTTCTTGTTGCAATATAAGGATGTGACTAGTGTTAATGACATCCAGCTCAATGCCTCTGACATTTATATCTACCCTTCCTCTAAAGATAAGGATTCTGAAGACCCTTGGCTGCTTGAAACAAAAAACAAGAAGGTGCTTGCTTCTTCATGCATGTAAACTTACTTCAATCTGGGCAATTTGCCATCACTGGAAAGTCTAAACTAGTTTAAGAAGGGATGTGACAGTTTGAAACATAAACGTTTCATCCATGAAGACATGCTGGGAGTCTCAAGAAGAACATGTTGTCTGGGCTGCTCATTTTCCTCTATTAGAAGATAAGGCCAAGCTTACCTAAACACCTCAGAAGTGGTGAGAATTCTCTCTCGTCTTCACTTGTGAATCCAGCAAAGTTACAAGTCAAGTCTTTTTATTTCGGTCATTCACCAGCAAAAGAAAGCTTTGAAAAATAGGATTACAACCATCCTGTTGAAATCAAAGGGTAATCTCTATACTATAAAAATGGATGGAACATTTTTAATCGCTAATACAACCTATAAAATCAGGACACCAATCCAACTAAAATGATAACTTTAAGTTTTCAAGCCTGAAAGTGAATATAGTGCAAATTTATAAAGTTTAAGTAAAACTATCGAGTGATGACTTACAGTAATAAAAATAGCTAACATGAAACATAAAATCATTATATTTTTAAAATCTATAAATAAACCATGCTTAATTATTGTGCCCAAAGGAAGTATATTGGTATAGTGTAAAGTATAATAATATATAAAGGAGTAATGGCTAAAAAGTTAACACAACCAATTACAATAACTGGCTATCTGCATTATTAAAGAAGGCTGTAGCAATTGACAATAATAAAATAACAGAAATAAGAATCAGTATCAATAAAAGTACATACAGGCATAATGCATAGAAATAGATAATCGACTAAATAGACAGTTACGACTGAAATCGGTAATCAATTTCAGCCAGACAAGAGTTGTGTAAGAACTATGTGAAGAAAAATTGTGATGTATTGTCCAAACAATAGAACAGTATTTGGCAACAGTTGGCAAAGTAGAATGAGATAGGTCTGATAATAGTAACTGGTTGTAAAAGCAACTAGAACCGCTAGATGCAGGATTAAAAGTGGGATCACAATTCTTAGTGAGCATCAACACAGAAGAAGCAGCACAATATAACCTTATTTAGCATTTCAATTGCTCCGCCACTGTTGGGGCACAGTCTCCACTCAAATGGGAAGTTCTGGTATTCCCCCTCAGTAACTGTTGTTGGGAGACTGTTAAATCTGGACAAAGATTAAGCCTTTCTGAATCTGGGGACTGCTATACAACCAAGATACCTAGCCAGGTAGAGTAGATGAGCAGCATGGCTCAAAAAATGTCCCTGGGCTAGACTTACTGGTCTGCTTGTAACTCCAAGTTAATGGCACGCTCCTTAAGATGAGCTAATGCAAGTTTATAGCCCATCTGGGTGATGACGATGCACGAAAATCCATAAGATTTTAATTTTTCATGAAGTCCCTGGCTTTGGGAAGATTTGAAGCTATCAGCCAAAGTTAGAAGAGCCAGACCAGCTGGAAAAAAAGAAGCTTAATCCATTAAGAAAAGATGTGAGTCCAGGCAGAAGTTTCTATTTTAAGTAAATCACTTTCATGGTACAGTACTGCATTAGGACAACAGCAGGACACTTGGAAGATGGAGGCGTGAAGATACCAGCTGACTCAAGCTTGCCAAAGGACTTCTTGTATAAGTGGAACCATGAATCCACTTCAAAGAAGCTGTATTTACCTAATACGTTTTGTTAACTTTGTTGTCATAGCAGGATTTTGACTCACCACAAAAATATTTTTGAAAGATTTACAGTGTTGAAAATTTTCTGATCTAGATGGGAAGAATGTTTAAGAAATATGGGTCTTAATTCTCTTTACAACTCCAAAAATAGTAGCATTACTTTTTGATTCCTGACCTAGATTATTTCACTGAGATAACCTGTTGTTTTAGCAGTCTGATCCAGTTTGGAGTCATCTAAAAGGGGTGGGGCAGGGGGAACAAAACCGGGAGAATGAATCTGTGTGCCCTGAAATTTATGGCCTGCATAAGAATACTTCCACCCATTCCAATATGCAAAAAACATAATTTTGAGAATCTAGTTCACCTACATATCCAAAAATGGGTTCTGGAATCTTAAACCGATTGTAGCTCTCAAATAACATTGAAATAGCTTGCAAAAGTAGTATTCATTCATAGGAAGTGGACCCTTCTGTTACCAAAACTCATAATCTAAGTTTGCAAAACAATATAAGCATATTAATGTTATAAATAAAAAAATATACTATCCAACTTCCTTTGTGCTCAGATAAAAAAATAGTTTATATAGTATAAGTGAGATGTTAACTGTTTGATTTGGACACAATTCTGGGATAAAAATTGCATGGAATGTTGCTCTTCAATAATATATAGCTACAGATTTGGTATGCAGCAATTTATTTCCATGTTTCCAATGACTTTTCTGTTTACTAGTACGGAAGGATCACTGCAATGCCCACCTTCACAGTTCTGCAAACAGATCCATCATGCTGTTCCCTTTTGAAATAAGCAATCTTCTACAAAGCTCAAAAAAGGAATAAATAGTAAGCCAAGAAAGGAGGAGGAGGAGGAGGAGGAGGAGGAGGAGGAGGAGGAGGAGGAGGAGGAGGAGGAAAAAATGGCATGAGATTAAAAAAAAAAAAAAGGAAATCTAGCTGCATCAAATTTATACCAACACCATTAAGTATATCTCTCTATCCCTTTACATCCTCACAGCCCATCCTTGCTTCACTATATCCATATATCACTTTGTACATTGCCTTTTGTTCTTTCTCCCTTGTCTTTTCAAGGACCTCATCAAGTCCATCCAACTACAATTTTCTTGGTCTTCCTCTTCCTCTCAACCCATTCACTCTTCCTTCACATATTTGTTATGTGATGCAATCCTCATTCATTCTCTCTATATGACCAAACCACCTCAGCATACTTCCTTCACACTTGTTGTTGTTGTTTAGTCGTTAAGTCGTGTCCGACTCTTCATGACCCCATGAACCATATTGCGCCAGGCCTTCCTGTCCTTCACTGCCTCCCTGAGTTTGCTCAGTTTCATGCTCATTGCTTCAGTGATGCTATCTAACCATCTCATCCTCTGCCGTCCTCTTCTCCTTTTGCCTTCAATCTTTCCCAGCATCAGGGTCTTCTCCAAAGAGATCTCTCTTTGCATTAGGTGACCAAAATATCTGAGCTTGAGCTTCATTATCGATCCTTCCAATGAGCAATCAGGGTTGATTTCCTTTAAGATTGACTGGTTTGACCTCCTAGCAGTCCAGGGGACTCTCAAGAGTCTTCTCCAGCACCACAGTTCAAAGGCATCAATTCTCCGGCACTCGGCCTTTTTTATGGTCCAGCTCTCACAGCCATACATTACTACTGGAAAAACCATAGCTTTGACTATGCGGATCTTTGTCGGCAAGGTGACGTCTCTGCTTTTTAATATGCTATCTAGGCTTGCCATAGCTTTCCTCCCAAGGAGCAAGCGTCTTTTAATTTCATGGCTGCAGTCTCCGTCTGCGGTGATCTTGGAGCCCAAATAAATGAAGTCTGTTACTGCTTCCATTTCTACCCCTTCCATTTGCCAGGAATTGATGGGTCCAGATGCCATGATCTTAGTTTTTTTAATGTTGAGTTTCAAGCCAGCTTTTGCACTTTCCTCTTTCACCCTCATCAAGAGGCTCTTTAGTTCTTCTTCACTTTCTGCCATTAGGGTGGTATCGTCCGCATATCTGAGGTTGTTGATGATTCTCCCTGCAATCTTAATTCCGGCTTGTGATTCTTCCAGCCTGGCATTTCTCATGATGTACTCTGCATATAGGTTAAATAAGCAGGGTGACAGTATACAGCCTTGTCGTACACCTTTCCCTATTTTGAACCAATCGGTTGTTCCATGATCAGTTCTGACTGTTGCTTCTTGGCCCGCATACAGATTTCTCAGGAGACAGGTAAGGTGGTCTGGTACTCCCATCTCTTTAAGAATTTGCCACAGTTTGTTGTGATCCACACAATCAAAGGCTTTTGCATAGTCAATGAAGCAGAAGTAGATATTTTTCTGGAACTCTCGTGCTTTCTCCATGATCCAGCGAATGTTGGCGATTTGATCTCTAGTTCCTCTGCCTCTTCGAAACCCAGCTTGTACATCCGGGAGTTCTCGGTTCATGTATTGCTGAAGCCTAGCTTGTAGGATTTTGAGCATAACCTTGCTAGCATGTGAAATGAGTGCAATTGTGCGATAGTTTGAGCATTCTTTGGCGTTGCCCTTCTTTGGAATTGGAACATAAACTGACCTTTTCCAATCCCGTGGCCACTGTTGCGTTTTCCAAACTTGCTGGCATATTGAGTGCAGCACTTTAACACCATCATCTTTTAGTATTTTAAATAACTCAGCTGGAATACTGTCATCTCCACTAGCTTTGTTGTTAGCAATGCTTCCTAAGGCCCACTTGACTTCACTCTCTAGGATGTCTGGCTCAAGGTCAGTGATCACACCAGCGTGGACATCAGGGACATTAAGATCTTTCTTGTATAGTTCTTCTGTGTATTCTTGCCACCTCTTCTTAATCTCTTCTGCTTCTGTTAGGTCCCTGCCTTTTTTGTCCTTTATCATGCCCATCTTTGCACTAAACGTTCCTTTCATATCTCCAATTTTCTTGTAGAGATCTCTAGTCTTCCCCATTCTATTGTTTTCCTCAATTTCTTTGCATTGTTCATTTAAGAAGGCCTTCTTATCTCTCCTTGCTATTCTCTGGAAATCTGCATTCAGTTGCTTATATCTTTCCCTTTCGCCCTTGCTTTTCGCATTCCTTCTTTCCACAGCTATTTGTAAAGCCTCATCAGACAGCCATTTTGCTTTCTTGCATTTCTTTTTCTTTGGGATGGTTTTAGTTGCTGCCTCCTGTACAGTGTTACGGACCTCCGTCCATAGTTCTTCAGGCACTCTGTCTACCAAATCTAATCCTCTAAATCTATTCATCACCTTCACTGTGTACTCACAAGGAATATGATCTAAGTCATACCTGAGTGGTCTAGTGGTTTTCCCTACATTCTTCAATTTAAGCCTAAATTTTGCAGTAAGAAGCTCATGATCTGAGCCACAGTCAGCTCCTGGTCTTGTTTTTGCTGTCTGTATAGAGCTTCTCCATCTTTGGCTGCAAAGTATATAATCAATCTGGTTTCGGTATTGACCATCTGGTGATGTCCATGTGTAGAGTCGTCTCTTGTGTTGTTGGAAAAGAGTGTTTGCTATGACTAGCTTGTTCTCTTGACAGAACTCTATTAGCCTTTGCCCTGCTTCATTTTGTACTCCAAGGCCAAACTTGCCTGTTATTCCGATTACTCCTTGACTTCCTACTTTAGCATTCCAATCCCCTATGATGAAAAGGACATCTTTTTTTGGTGCTAGTTCTAGAAGGTGTTGTAGGTCTTCATAGAAGCGGTCAACTTCAGCTTCTTCAGCATCAGTGGTTGGGGCATAGACTTGGATGACTGTGATATTGAATGGTTTGCCTTGGATACGCACTGAGATCATTCTGTCGTTTTTGAGGTTGTACCCCATTACTGCCTTTCCCACTCTCTTATTGACTATGAGTGCAACTCCATTTCTTCTAAGGGTTTCTTGGCCACAGTAGTAGATATAATGGTCACCTGAATTAAATTCACCCATACCCGTCCCTTTCAATTTGCTGATTCCCAAGATGTCGACGTTCAATCTTGTCATCTCATGTTTGACCACATCCAGCTTGCCTTGGTTCATAGATCTTACATTCCAGGTACCTATACAATATTGTTCTTTACAGCATCGGACCTTCTTTTCGCTTCCAGATACATCCACAGCTGAACGTCCTTTCGGCTTTGGCCCAGCCGCTTCACTCTTTCTGGAGCTACTTGGAATTGCCCTCCACTTTTCCCCAGTAGCATATTGGACACCTTCCGACCTGAGGGGCTCATCTTCCGGCGTCATATCTTTTAGCCTTTTAACATTGTCCATGGGGTTTTCTTGGCAAGGATACTGGAGTGGGTTGCCATTTCCTTCTCCAGTGGACCACATTTTGTCAGAACTCTCTGTCATGACCTGTCCGTCTTGGGTGGCCCTGCACGGTATAGCTCATGGCTTCACTGAGTTACGCAAGCCCCTTCGCCACTACAAGTCAGTGATCCATGAAGGGGTCCTTCACACTAGTCACTTAGTTTTGTACCGAATCCACATTCATTCAGCATCCATTCATTCTTGATCCCAACCTTGTTTTATCGCACACATGTCTTACTGACATTAGAGAGCCAGTTGGGTCTAGTGGTTAAGGCACCAGGCTAGAAACCAGGAGACTGTGAGTTTTGGTCCCGCCTTAGGCATGAAAGCCAGCTGGGTGATTTTGGGCCAGTCTCTCTCTCTCAACCCCCAGCGTCAATCTTGGACAACGAGCCAGTTGGTCAATTCCTGTTGCAACTAACAGATCAACATTCGGTTGATCTGAAGAAAAAAAAAAGCAGAGCCTGCACATGCAGGAAAAACTTTCTACTCACATAAGCATTCAACTTATTTTTATGTTTCTCTTAACATACCCAATTGTCACTTCCTTGTAACAGACCACATATTACCCACTTTCTGCTAGCATTTGCACCTCTTAAAGGTCTTCTTCTATTTTGTCATCTTTGTAAACATTTTTACCAAAGAACACAAGTTCTCTGTATTTCTCTATACTTTCTATTTTTTGCTTCCGTGACAGATATATGGTAAGTCATAATGGCACAAATCAACCTAATAAACCCAGCTCTCACTCCCATATAAGAAAGTGAGCAGAAGCATGCTCTTACACATAGCTAATTTTGCTTCTTTTGTCAAGCATTCATTCTTTGCAAAAGGCCCCATGTCCTTTCTACATGTATTTGCACAGCTTAAAGTGTCTATCCTTTTTCTCATCTTTAATATGCATTTTACCAAGTACACAAATTCATCTCCCTGGGCTTGCTTCTCATCACTTAGGTATAACTTGCAATTATTCACTCAGCTTTCCCTGGTGAAAATAGCTACCTTGTTTTTACCCTAATTTTCAGATCCCTACAAAACCTGTCTAGCTTTTGCTGCAAATCATTCATGTTCCTAACCAATAACACAGCATTGTTTGCATACAATATAAGACAATATAAGACAATACAATTGTCTCCCCAGCCAATGCACCTCTATTCTCAGGACAAGTATTCCTTATGCATTTATCCACTAATACTTTAAACAGTTGCCATCCATCTGAGACAGATTCAGTCAGGAAACAGAATGGACAAGAATGCTGAAAGTCTGCTTTATTGATAAGTAACAGAATCCAGAAAGCTTGACTGTATTTTCCCTTCCCTCCCTTTGATACCTCAGAGAGTTAAGGCTGAGTCAGATTGAGTTTCTTTTTAATCCTTTCTTTGTTTTGTGGGCTTACAATATGTTTTGCAACTGTCGCCACATAGTTTCTTCAAGATCATCTCTATGGTTCTCCACAACAGCCAAGAGGATCTCCTAGATTATTGTTTATTCCTGGCTCAATCCTGAATGCCATTTTTATTTCCATGATGTACCACTTCTATTGTGGTCAGCAATCAAACTTCAATTCCATATTTGTACAAACATCCCCTAATTCAAGCCTCTTTGCTTTAGCATACCCTTCTCTCTAAATCAACAAACATAACGTTAGACTTCAGAAAACTTCACTGCACGTCCCAATTGTTGCTCATTGCCATCTCCCATGTATTCTTACCACCTTTCCATTTGTGTGGAAGAAAAACAGCATTCTTCCAATTACCAGGCACAACTGCAGACTTTACACAAATTGCGTGGCCACCCCATAAGCAAACCACCTCCACATTTTAACATTTCTTCAAATATCCAATCTACACCTGCTGCTTTACTATTTTTCAGTGTAATCCCAGCAGTCATTCTCTTGCACATATTTTTTTCTCATCCACCAGCCCACCACCCCTTTCATTTTATCATTCTACCAAGCATCAGTTTTTTTTCTACTCATTCATGTAACGCTATATATTTCCGTGGCATTCTGCAACATAATTATTTTCACCATTTGCCAGGAAGCTTCCACAGTCTCTTTCCTTACATCCACTTTCTGTTCATTCTGTTGGGACAGATTAATCTGTCTTCTAATAGTTTTTCATCCAGATTTGTACAGGTAGTCCTTGACTCACGACCATTTGTTTAACAACTGTTCAGAGTTATGATGGTGCTTAAAAAAATTGACTTATGACCAGTCCTTGCACCATCACAGTATCCCCGTGGTCACGTGATCAAAATTTGAATGCTTGGCAACCAGTATGTATTTATGATGGTTGCAGCATCCCTGTGGTCATATGATTGCCATTTGTGTCCTTCCCAGGGGGCTTCCAACAAGCAAAATCAATAGGGGAAGCTGGATTCACTTAATGACCACATGATTTGCTTAACAACTGTAGCAAAAAAGTCATAAAATCGGGCATGATTCACTTAATGACCGAATTGTTTAGCAACAGAAGCTCTGGTCCCAATTGTGATCATAAGTCGAGGACTATCTGTACTTTACCTTCCTGTGGCCATTCTACAGGTGGAATGGTACATGTCCCTCTTTGCTTTTCATTTAAAATAGAGGCCCATTCCACTAACTTATCTAAAAAAGGAGGCAACTCATATTTAGATACATCAGCTCTACCAGCAGCTGGAGTACATATTTTTTGTAGGAACATTACTTAGAATTTCACGTTAGATAGCATGCCAAGAAAGAAACATCATAGTTGCCACAGAAACAGTATAAAAGCTTTGCAACCACAATGCCAGCAGAATACTGAGTACTCTCGGCACCTACAGTATCTGAAACTACATCTATCACTTACTTTTCTCTTGCTCAGGAAGGCATCATTTCTACCTTAATTGCAGAAATGTTTTCTCCTTTCATTGTGTAACCCAGTTCTTTCTTGGGCACAGTGTGTATCTATTCCCTCCCCCCCCCCCCCATATACCATTCTGGCTCTCTCTGACTCTTCTTTTACATTCAGTTCCTTTCACCATGGCACAATGCCCTCTCTGCCTCTCACACTCTATCTTTGCTATTTCTATTATATTAACTCAAACATGTCTCTGAAGGATAGTGGGCTGTCAGCTCATTTTACACTCCTTCATTCTCCGTGCATAGGAGAACGAAGGCGGGTAAAACTCCTTGGATAGCTGTGTACCCTATCTCTACCCATGACCCTATCTCCTGTTTACCCATCCCATGGAAGTTCCTTCAGCCCCTCAACCTCTGAGAATTTCTTCTTTTTCTCCCCCTCTTTCAAGTCTTTCTGTCCTCCATTATAATGTCCCTTTCATAATTATAAATCTCTCTGGATCTCATGTTATCCCATTGTCCTTTCTAGGATCAAATTGTGCTTTCCCTTCTTTTGAATCACCATGGCAAATGATCAATAAACCATTTCTTTCTTTTTAGGGGGAGGAGGTCCCATTTCTTCATTGCCCTCTTTTCTTCCATCAGCTCGCTTTTTTTCCCTTTCTTTTCTGGGCCACTGCTGCGTTATTCTCCTAGCAATTCATATCAATGAAGGAACAACAACTGGCAAAATAGAATACGGTTCTCCTATACACATTTGTTCCAGAGAGATGAGTCACGAAGATATAGTGAGGGTGGTAATCTTCCATTCCTAATCCCACTACCAATGGATCTGAACACTTTCTACGTATTTCCAGCAACATGAGAGAACAATAGGTCTTTCAATCTCACCCAAATTGACAGAGGGAATGTTGCAAAAAAAGAGACGCATTATCACTCTGACGTAAAATGAACTCCTTAGAACCTTGCTTTTATCCTCTTCTATCACTTGTTGCAGACACACTTAGCAGTGGGCCTAGGAGAACTTTAGGATGAGGGAACAGGTGTTGAATGGATGTTGCTTCTGGTGGTACTGGTGTGGCTCAAGACTGGGGAATGGAATTAGGTTTTGTCTATTCAATGTTGGTAAATTTATGCATTTCTATTCAGAGATTGGCCATCATGTGACACACCCATGCAAGACAGGACCATGCGCTTTGTGCTGTGTCCATAGAGGCATATAATCACTGAGCGGTGGTCTATGCTTTCCACCTGCTAGAAGCACTAAATGTTCAGGGAGATGCACAGGTGAGGAAAAAACCAGTGGAATCGATCCCACTAGAGTGGGCTAAGTGAAGGATCAATCTTGTACCTTTGCAAGATCTGTGACATTTCCCAGGGAGGATCCCACCCTTTAGACTATGTGAGTTCCTATGTGGGTACTTGAGGGTATACAATGCTTGAGTAACTTATACAAATATCTCCCTGCCTCCTCAATGTACAGGCACCATTATTCCAGTTGATTTTGATTTGCTAGTTATCCACTTAGGACAGTTACTGGCAAGATATAAGCCACACAGTGGTTTCTTAGAAGAGGCCACTTATAGGCACCATAGAGGATTACTTGAAGATCCAGGTGGCTCAGATCCCAACATGCTTTAAGTGTCAAGGATATATTTTACATAGAAGATATCAAGGTGGGAGATGACTGGGAAGGTATTCAGAGCTTCTGGGATCTGGGTTTCTGCTAGTGAGTAGGTGAGGGCTATGGACGTCATCTATATACACATCTATCAGCTCCTCTACAACCCCAATTCTATAACAGAAAATTCTTGGAGGACTGTCACCTCTTTGACTTTTCTCCATCACCCCCACCCCCGCCCTCCCAATTACCCCTTCCTACCCACTGCTGCTTGCTTGGCCAATGGAGAAGAACTCTTCTGATGGAAGAACTCATGAGATATCTGAAATCTCTGGTTTCTACTGGATGGACTTCACTAACCCTCAGATTGGTGACTTCTGACCAAAGTTAGCATTATTTTATTCATAAATTTATAAGAATAAATCTGTGTTGCCTGAACTAATGGTAAATAACATGGTCTGAATCAGGGAAGTTGTGGGAGGAGGAGCATAGAATAGCTTGTAATTCTCAGAATTTCTTTGGAATATTGGATTCTACAGAGGTTTTGCTACCACTCTAGTTTATTATAATTCATACTTGACATCTGCTTTAAAACTCTGTATACGTGAAAAAGTGTATAATAATTTGCTGCCTATTGTTTGTGATTAATTTTATTTCAGTCTTCTGAAGTGGTTTCATCAGTGAAACTGCTGCTGCAGGCAGTCAAGCTATGAACCAAAGCCTTTGATCAGCAAGAAATTTGTTATCATTTAATTATGCTCTTGGCTGCATTTTGTGCTGGAGATTTAACACCCACATTTCTTTTATTCCCAGTACCTAAGGTGGTTATTCAAATTTTAATTTCTATTAGCATTGTTTAAGGAAGCTTAATGTTCTCGGTTGTTTAAAATTGGACTTAGGGGCTTTGAAAAGCACAGCCATTCAGGCTTCAGATGGGAGATGGTAAATCTGGTTTTCATTTGTACTCTGGAGTCTCAGTTTTAAATCAATCTACAGTAACAAATTCTAAGCAGCCACTTTGAGAGAAAGGTATTCCACATTCTAATGGAATCTCTTCCTTCTAGTTTTTTATGCAAAAAATCTAGAGAGGTATTTGTAGAACTCTTCTGGATATAAATATTAGAGTTGTTTAGAGCAAAGCTATTTCCACTCTTGATAGATTGGATGGATTCAACCAATCTGTTTTCATCCCCGCCCACTTGTGTGGACTTCTAGAACTGTAAAATAGTTAGTAGTAAATAAACCTCATTGAACAATGAGACTTACGCCCAAGAAATTAGGCACAGCCATCTGATGAACAATGTTCTCTACAGACAAGATTTATTAAAATGGATTTTTAAGGATCGTCAGTTCCCTGATAAAAATGAATTCTGATGGGGCCAAATCACCTATTACAGTGGTACCTCTACTTACGAACTTAATCCGTTCCATGACTCTGATCGCAAGTCGACTTGCTCGCAAGTCGAGGTAAATTTTCCCATAAGGCTCAATGTAAATACGGTTAATCCGTTCCGCCCTTTGAATTTTGTCGCACCCCGAAGCAAATTTTCCCATAAGGTTCAATGTAATTACCGTTAATCCGTTCTGGCATCCGCGGACCATGCATCAGGGGTGGAAAAGCGCCCGTGTGCCATGTGGCGGGGCAGCAAAACGCCTGCGCGCTGGCATCAGGGGCGGAAAAGTGCCTGCGCGCTGTGCATCAGGGGCAGAAAAGCGCCCGCGCACCATGAGGCGGGGCGGCAAAACGCCTGCGCGCTGGCATCAGGGCGGAAAAGCGCCCGCGCACCATGCGGTGGGGCAGCAAAACGCCCGCGCGCCAGCGTCAAGGGCGGAAAAATGCCCACGGACCACGTGTCAGGGGCGGAAAAATGGCCACAGACCACGTGTCAGGATGGAAAAATGGCCGCAGACCACGTGTCAGGGCAGAAAAATGGCCGTACCTCGAGGTGGAGTTCGCACATCAAGGTAAATTTTTGGGGCCAGAGCTGGTCGTATCTCGAAAATTTCGTAAGTAGAGGTACCACTGTATTTATTTTGGCATGATGACCATGTAATATCAGCAATAAGGAATCATCACTCCAATTACATTTCAAAGGGATTGTTACAAATTGTGACTTTGCTAAGATCAGTCATTTCTGCAGTTGCAGCCTCAAAGATGGTTGTGTTATGACATCATTGAAAGGTGAAAATACACTAATTTCTGAAAATTTCCGCACAAAGAGCAGCATTCACCCTTTATTTGGTAAGGAAGGGACAGTTTAGAGGCAGCACTCTGTTATGATCAATGAATAGAAAAGCTAGGCAAATTGACTGAGAACTATGGGTGTATAGACAATTAATTTCTTACCATTGAATGAAAGGCAAGGTATAAATCTAATAAATAATTCATTTTTCCATTCATTTTAAAAATTCAGTTCAATTAAATAATAATATAAGATTCCTAAAACATTGCAAAGATTGAATCAGTATCAAAGCATAAAAAATAAAATTATACACTTATTAGAACCGTCATCTTCATTACAACTTATTGCACGTATAATTCATTGTTTCTTTGCTTTCTTAAAGTGCACATTTTTCTCCATGTTTAGAGGGATTTCCATCTGGAAGCCTTTTAGACATTTACTTGTGCCCTGGTCTACTGTAACATGATCTACATAACGCTGCCCTTGAATATCACCTGGAAGCTTCAACTGGTCCAGAATGCAGAGGCACAGGAAGTGATGGGCATGCCCCAGTATGCCCATGTAATACCTCTGCTCAGAGAATTGCACTGGTTGTCAGTTTTCTCCAGGTGCAATTCAAGGTGTTGGTTGTTACCTATAAAGCCCTACATGGCAAAGGGCCTGATTACTTGAGTGTCAGCTCTTTAAGGTAGACCAATGTCATGTAGGCCAATGCTACTTTTATTATAAAGATATAGTAACAGAATCTTGCAAGTCTAAATGCATTCCCCCACCCCGCCCCCAGGGAATCTCTTGTCTGAGATGTTTTCTCAGGTTACATTTCTGCCCCAGACTCAGCCCTCTTTTTATCTCAGCTCTTCCTTCTGTCCCTCAAGACCATTTCCTCTTCCTTCTACATTGATGGACCACCCATCTGCTTGGCCAATTTGATCTGGGAGGGTTGGTACGCTCTGGGTTCCTTTGACCATGCCATCTATCGGGACTCAGGAAGTGTGCCCTCTCTGCAATAGTGTTTGCCCTCTGGAATGAGGTTCTCCCTGAGATCTGGATGGCCCCCACCCTGCTGGTGTTTTGGAGGTCCTTAAAGACCTGGCTGTTTGCCCAGCCATTTGGCAAGGGTGATTAAAGCCCCCTTCTGGGTAATATAAATTTGCTTTGGTTTTTGTTCAGTTTGTGCCATCTTTTGTTCATTGTTTCTGCCATTGTATTATTTTATTTTTCTGTTTTTATCCATGAATTGTCCAGAGTTGCTGGGAGTCAAGCAGTATAAAAAAAAATAAAAAATCAGTGAATGAATTTCCTTTCCACACAGGTATATATGCATTGACCGCAGGACTCTCATTGGCCATGATTCCCAGACATATGGAAGAGACTTACTTGCATTCAGCTATTGGAACTGCAGGAAGGAAAGCCAGTGAAACTCATAGCAATTGACTTTCTCACCTCCTACATTCAGTGTGTGCAAGGGGGAATGTCTCTGAAAATTCCACACAGAGGAACTTTCATTGCAAATTAACAGTTTGCACATTAGGTTCTTTCTGATGAATATTCAACAGTCGTTGGATAGGGGATGCTACACGTAGGCACTCCAGTTGCTATATACCTAAGAATTCTGAATAAAGGATGCTATTACGTCTCCCCTCAGTCAACAATGAAGGTAAGACATTCAATCTCATTAACACAAGCGCTCTTCTATTTGTAACAGAAGTCATCCTATAAAGGTAGTTAGGAATCACAGAGCTATAGTAACGTCCTTTAGGACTGAGCCCTGTCTAACCATGGCTACATAAATCATGAGCAAACAACATGCCTTCAAGTGCTGTATGAACTAGGCTTTAGTTTGATTTCTGGTGAAATATAGTCAGTGGAAGCTTCACTGAACTTGGGATCTGCAGCTTCTGAATATCCCTATTGTTCTCATATATCTATAGCCTTTCTATACACGTTAAATAAATAGGCTAATGTCAATTGAGTTTTCCAGGATTTCACTGCTGTTTGGCTCTGTCTGTGTGACCCTTCGTTCCTGAAGTTTTGAAAACCATTTGGCTTGTTGGATAATGCCAGCAGTGGTCCTAAAGCCATCCCCCACCCCCACTTTTTCCACACATGTGAGATCCAAGTTTTGTGGAAAATCGGTTCCTTCTCATGAAAGTATACCAACATACAGAGAAGAGTTTCTATTGAAGCTTATTAACAACAGACATTGCATCTGTCTCACAAAAGCAGAAGAGAACACCTGGGAGAACATCATATTTCATTATCCCTCACACATAGATGATACATGCAAATTAATGCAGCATAGCAGAAACATCCCACGAGGGCAAATCAGTGGTCTTCTGAGTCATGCTTAGAAGAGGACTTTGTCACTGTACCCTGCTTAACCTTCAGTTCCTGATGAGGGAAGTCCTTTCCAGGAGGTGTCAAGCTTTCCTGGCATCTTAGAAAGTGAAGTGGTCAGAAGCAGCAAAACCACATCACCCTACAAGGGCAAATCAGTGGTCATTCATCCCTGTGATGCTAAACCTGGCACCCCAGAAAAACATGTAGAAAAAAGCTTACTTTTTTCAAATGCATTTTGAAAATTTGTATTTTTAAATCAGAGTATATACTTTCTGCATTGGTTCACCCAACTTATTCATCAAGTTCTTTTCTAGACAGTTTGGAGATTGTTCTATTGTCTTTTCCCTTGTTTCTGCTTTATCTGCTCTAAAAGAGATGTAAGGAAGATTGAAAAAAAAAATGTATTAGCTAGCTGAAACTTGAGAAAATTAATGTCCTTGGAGCCATCTGCCAGCCCTTCTATTTTCATCCCATTCTGCCAAAAAGGAAAAAAAAAAAAAAAAACCAATCTACCCATCAGATTGTTGAGGTTTCTCCTTTTTTTTACTCTCCTCCTCCTTCCTGCTTGTGAAGGAATGAGGGGAAAGAGAATAGGCCTACCAGATCTGGTCTGCAAAAATACGGATGTCTAGTAGATGGCATCAAAGAGAGAAAAAAGTCACATAGTAGTCATCTGGGTTTTTTGCAGCTCAATTCTGGTAAGTCTAAGAGAGGAAGGCTTTCAGATGACCAAAGGGGGTGGGTGGGAGGATTCTCCTGAAGGGAAGGTATGTGAATGCTTTGGGCATGCATGATTGTATTTTCAATGGAACAGAAAAAGGAGATCCCCCACAAATTTTCCAAGCAAGAAGAAAGAAGGGATACTTTGAGTAATTGAGGTAAGGTGAGACCCTCAAGAGCCTCAAGCCCTCTGCTGCAAAGTGGAGGAAACAAATGATTATCCTCTTCCCCTTCTCCCACTTGTGCTCAGTTGCCATACCCTTGGGGGAAGGCATCATGTCAGAGCTTCCCCACTTAGAGGGAAGGGTGGCTTCCATTTTAGGGCTCAGAGAACACCTGGGATTTCCCTCCTTTTTCAGACAATTACCAATCTGTGGTCTCCTGGGGAACACCCTGATTGTGGCATTTAAGCCTGTCCCTCAGAAGGTCTCAATCACAATATACTCGTTGGCTTGGGTTTATGGCCATAAGCAGGGTGGGATACAAAGACAGAGGTAAATGACATGTGTATCATGACACCATCATGCAAATGGGATACTGACATATTTGAGACAGAAATCAAGACATCATTACTTAAATGCAATTCATGTGATGACCTTATGATGCACAAAATCCTCATTTTGACATCATCGTGGCTTGTACCTATGGTGACATGCTTTTAAGTTAGGGGATACTATCCTAATCAGAAAATGAGGTGAGGCATTTCCAGATCAAACTCAGAAGATAGAGTTTTGTCTTGGATCTGGATCTGCTTTTGGAATAATGTAGTCTGGGAGACATCTGTGACTGTGCCCTCTAGCTGATATGTTCCTAGTGAAGAAGACCCTTTATAGCCAAGCAAATAAGATGAGCTCTAATCATGATGTTATGATGACCTCACAATGTGTGTGACCTGATTTGCCCTTCACCATGGCATCTCATGTGATATTCATACTATGCTCATCTGCTCTGAGCCATATGTTATGCTGAACATTTGGTAAAACCAAGATTCTATTATTATTGTTGTTAATGGTAGGGTGCATGAGAAGTTGAGAAGATCTAGTTTAGAATATGTATTAAATCTGAGATTTTTCAGTTCCTCAGGAAAAAAGTGGATGGGTTAAAGCTGAAGTTAACTTGTCTTTCTGGACCATTCTACCCAATTCTAACTCCCCCTAAAATCCAAATGTGACTTTGAGTATTAAATGAACCATTAATATCTTGCATATTTGCCTTCTTAAAAAAAAAAGATAAACTTTTGGCAGCTACCAGACCCCAAATTCAACAGATCAGTCTTTATAATGGTCTTGATTTGGATGTATATAATTTCAATGTTCCTCTCTGCTATTGCAATTAATGTTTTTAGCTGTATTCAGTTATCTAAGAAATCTTAATACAGCATTTCTTAAATGGAGGAGATATTTAAACTCCAATAGTGTTTATTTCTTCCTAATGAGACATACTGTATAACTAAACAGTCTCTCAGCCGTTTCCTTGTATCCAAGGATTTTTAATGGAGTAATGGAAATATTATTCTCAATGTTCTTTGGTTATCCATGTATATTTATAGCATTCTTTATATTAACAGAGCCAGCTCTGTGGCAGCTTCATACCATATGCTTATTTCTGACATTTGACACATTCATTTCTTTCCATATGTGTTAATTGGAGGAGGAGAGCCATGTCAGTCTACGGTAGCCAAAAATCAGAAGGAATCTGGTAGCACCTTTTCAAATTAACTTTTTTTTTTAAGGCATAAACTTTTGTGGGCTGCATCTCAATTCATTAGATGCATGGATGTAGGATTTAAATTGACATGAGATGGGGGAGAAAGAGAGGAAAGATAGAATTATGCAGAATCAGGTTACATGTGAGACAGATTATAAATATCTTATCAAATAATAATAATGATGATGATGATGATGATGATGATGATGATGATGATGATTGATGATGATGATGTCTCAAAAACCCATTGCATTTGTTGAGACCATCTGAGACAGCCTGAAACTTTTTTTAGGTACAGTATGCCAGTTCACCAAACGAGATCTCACTCAACTGCACTGTTAAAGTTTCTTTTTTCCAAAATGGCTACTTTAAAATCCATGATGGAGTCTCTTGGGAGACTGAAATACCCTGATATTACTTTCTCCTTGTTTTGAGTCCTGATGTCAAGCTGCTGTTCATTAACTCATTTTCATGAAGTCTGATCTGTTTGTCCTATGTAGAATCCAGAGGGGCAGATGAGGGCATATATCATATTATGGCATAAAACATGCATAGGTACCTCTAATGTTGAGCGTGAAGTTGTTGGGACCTGTGATGCTACTATTGGTGTAAATGTGGGAGCAATACAGAGCATCGGGTTTGTTGCAGAGTCTGGTTCCCACATCAGCATCATTGTCCTATTTCATGTTACTTGTGAGAATTTGATGAAAATGGCTGGAAGTGAGTTTTAATCTTATCAAATATTTTCTTCTCTTGCCATCAAAAGACATGTGTTCTTTTGAGAACAATTGTGTATTTTGTGGGATTGAAGAACTGTTGCTGCTGTTTTCTCTCCTGTTCTCACCAGCTACCACCCTAGCTCCATTTTACTAAATAAATGCACATCTGCTCTCTAAAAGATTGTGCTGGGTAGCTGGTGTTAAGAGAGTGTCTCCATTATTTTAAAGTCAAATTAAATTGTTAAACACATCAACAATAAAACAGAAAAGCACTGAAATTATGTTGGGAAAAGAGTTAGATATCTGCTAGAGATGTAGAAATGAAGGTGGAAAGCTTAAAGTGAATTTACTAAAAAAAAAAAATCCTTCCAATTTGCTTTTATTTTGCTATTGTATTTCAGAGCATTCAACAGCTGATGTACTCATTGATTATATTTTACAGAAAAAAGCAATGGCAAACCATTTCTGTAACCTTGCCGATGAAATGAAATTATGATTATTATTAACTAAATGTGAATGCTATTTTAGGTATTGCAACCAGTGAATCCCCTTAACTTAATTTGGTATTACATTTAGAAAGCCAGCTTATCTTCCCATAAAATAAGAGTAAAACCAACAGAAAAATAATTACCAAAAAGTTTCCCTTTTCAATAACATTTTGGATCTGTTTGTTTTCCTCATAATAGCAGGAGCACAATGGAAGTGAAATCCTTTCTTTCAGCCCCCTAAATCCTTATCATTATTCTTCCTTCCCTCCTAGGCTCTATGAATGTTGCACCAGCAATGTTAGGAACACAGATTATCTTAAGGGACCATCTGCTCCAGGTAGAATCTGCATGACCACGAGATGTGCTGTGCGTTCCCATTCCTTGTGAAGCTAAAGAAATAGGGTCCAAGAAACATGTTACTGCCCCAGTCTTACAAAGTAAGCTATGTCCCCAAGTAAGGATAATTCTTCCTGCTGACATTTAGGAGAGAATTTCACATGATTCTCTTCCCCTAGTCTTTTGGAATAGTAATTCTTTGGATCTTTATTTTTGATATTGATTCAGTATTACTTTATTACTTTATTTATTACCAATAGGTTTATTCATTTTAGTTCTTTAGTGTGCGTATTTTCTGGTTTTGTTTGCAATTACTATGAGGTGGCCAGAATCAGATTACTAGACTGGCATAGAAATAGTGTAAAATTAATCAGTCAGTCAATCAATCATTCAGTTAATCCATCCACTCCCTGGGCTGTATTGTTAATATATCACCATATTAAGGTTACTTGTGACTTTGAAAACCTCAGATAATTTGTTTTTAGAAATGCCACTCAACTTGTAATGTACTCAAACCATTCCCAGATAGATAAGGTTAACCTGTCAGCCAGGGAAATACAGTTTTTGGTGCTATCTCAGAATATTGAATGGCAGATGACCAAATCTTGGTTTTAAAAATCTCTAAGAGAAATAAGATTAAAAAAAAAAACAAATTTATGTTAGTAATAATAATTCACATACTTGTACTTAATAATTATTCTAATATAACATTTTTTAGTTTTGGCTGATGCTAAGGAACAGGAAAGAAGGGAAGGGAAAGGAAGGAAAAACTTACTTCCAGTGTGAATATATGACCTCATCAACTATCTTCTGTCATACGTTATGGCCCATTTCAGTTTCTGAGATCTTTATTAAATTGTGTACTTTGAAATGCCAACAATAAACTTTATTGCAATGATTAAAGTGCATCTTATTCTGCCAAACTGATTTACCTTTACCTTTGGCTCTCTAAAATATTTATACGATCTAGGATTTAAACCCTAAATGTAAGCAAAAGCATCTTTGCTGAAGGCAGGATTAATACAAAAATAGGTTGCTTAATCTGAAATGAACTGGAAATGTGCCAGGAAACATCTGATGTTACTACTTACAGAGATTTATAAATACAGAGAGTTGGATGAATCTATATAAATGTATAAATCTATAGGTATAGATGTTTTTCCTTAAAAAAAACAAAAGAAAACACCTCTTCTTTCAATCAATGGCAGGAAGATTAGCTCCAATAGTTATGTATCAGACCTCAGGCATTTTTCATCACTGATAAATTTTACTTTGCTAAATGAAAAAGACTGCATGTGTAAGGTCATAGGATATATATTGCTGACTGTATCACTAATCCCCCAGAAACGTAGCATCCAATAAGACAATATCTGAATCTACTCAAAGTAACACTTCTTGTCAGTATTTCATATGTGCATATTCTGCACACTCACTAGCCCATTAAGGAATGTGTGAATGAGTCATCGCAAATACCATGTCTCAAGCAGGAGATACCATGAGCCATATATAAAAGGGAACGAAATATCTGTGGAAACCTATAAATTGCACATAAAGCAATAATGTTGTCCTGCTTTTGCTCCGCTGGTTGGTATATTTTGCTCCTGCATCCACTGGGTGTAGGAGGTAGAAAAATTGTCATTAGTAGCAGGGACTGATAGGACTCTCTCCCAGGAATCCCCTTTGAAAATTATCCACATTATGAGCCATGTCTACAAATGCTGCATCGAAATTTGTCTTGTAATTTCTGTCTTCTCCTGCAAAAGTGGCTTCTCTTTTTCTCTTATTTTTATGGTTCATGACAATTTCTTCTTAAATTTCTCTTGTGGGTGTTTTTACTGTTGGAGGTGGCAAGTTAATTAGTGTTCATGTTGTTTTTTGCTTGCTTTCCAAAGCTGCATCCAGTCTGAAAAACCATAATGGGAGGTCTTCCTTCGAGGTATTTATCCTTGGGATTGAATGGAAGGGTGGGGAGATGGGGTGACTGCAGACCCAGGAGAGAAGATTGTACAGTGAAGATGTGATGGTATCTGGGAATGGCCTTGGGAGACAGGAGGAACAGCTGCAGACTATGCAACGGTCAGATAAGAGGCAGCTGAGCCTGCAGAAAGAATAGGGGCATGGCAAACATCTCAGAAGGGACCCTTCCTAGTTTCTTGGACTGCAAACGCAAGGGGGGAGAGATGTACTTTCAGACTTGCGAGATTCTGTTAATGTAACTTTACAATAAAGTTGGAGCTAGTACTTCTGGGTGTGCTTCTTATCTGGACTCCTCACAAGGCTGATAGAAACACAGGATGTTCACACTTGTTCTTGGCCACCTTGTAGTGAACAATAAATGTGTGAAAGCACCACACTCCTTGCATGAAAATATTCCAACATTTTTTTTTCTTTGAAAGAAATTTCAAAAGCCAGTTGTGCACTTGATTAATGCCAGGCATATTTTTACATCCCCATTCTAATCTCTCCCTAATAACCTGATTAGCCCTAAATATTATAACCTTCCCAACTCCTTGACCAGTTGAGTTCACTTTTTGTGCACCTTTTCCAGCTGTATGAACTGATATCTTCTTCTGTGTAACAAAATAATGTATGTGTGCATGTTTTTCCTTTCTCCCTGTGTTCTATCTGTGTGCATTTGCTGACTATGTATGCACTGAGAACATGGGTGGACTAGGTAAACTCTGCTTTGGGAGAGAGACTTAGAATGGAACAACCAGCAACATTATGACCCAACTTCCTCTCTCTGTCTGTATGCATCATGGGATTTTTTTTTCCTCCTGCAGCCCGTGGTCAGATCCAGACCATTTTGATCTTTTGCCACCTTCTGTCCCCACCCAAATTTAGGCCTGTTCTGTTTATTTTTTAGAGAGGTAAACTACTGTCAGATGGAGAGAGTTTTGAGCCCCCTTTTAGAACTTTTCCCCACATTCTGCTGGATTGGAAAGAACAAAAACTGGCAACTGAAAAAATCATTGGTTTGCTACTGAATTTGAGTAGTGCATTCCTAGGCAGTTCTGGAAAAACTGCAAAAATGGGGATAGAGGAGTCAGACATAACGCACCCTGCCTTAAAACATTCTCTACAACCCATACATTTGGTTTCCCAACCCAAACCAACCCAAAGAGTTGGTTGATGACATTGTATGAGCAAACTCAGACTAGAAGATGCTTCCATTTGCTCCAAATTGGGCAATCAAATGACTTTTGTCCACCTAGACTTCCTATTATGGCTTCATTGTTCCAAAGCTGTCTATAGCAGGAGGAAAGGGCCAGTCTTTTAATGAAAAAAAATATAATAAAAAGCAGTATTACCAGAAGGAAAAGAAAGGAAATAGATACCAATGTTGTCTGCCACTTTAAGCTATTTTTTATCTAGCTACACTAACCAAGGTCATTTAAACTTAGCGTAATATTATTTCCAGCCAGAAGCAGTGATACATTAAACTTATCATTCTTTATTCATGAGCTTAGTTTATAGAGATAGGCATTTCTAAGCCTCTGTGAAAAGAAATGCCTTAGGGCACACAGATTTTCAGACCTTGTGTTCTTACATGAAGGAAGTGCCAAATTTCTTAATATTGGACCTGCATGTTTCCAAGCAGCCTGAACATCACTTAGTTCTGTTTTTCAGAACAACACAAAATGAGATCATGAAGATATTGGATTATATAGCTACCCTCATCTTAGTGAGGTGGACAATTGACAGACAATTCTAGTATCATTAGTTTGTTTAAGAGAATCAACCTGTAAGGTCAACTTGGATTTTACTAACCAAGTTAGGAAGACCTAACAGCACTCCCATCCCTAAACTGGGCACATCAGACAAAGATTGAAAGACTGTTTTTGTTTTTAATGCATTTATTTTAAAGAGGTTAGAGAAAAGCACTCAATATCCCAAAGGAAACTATCTTTTCTGCAGAGTTCTGCTGAAGGAAGAATCCCCATTACTCACCAGGTTTGGCTTTGTGATGCTGTAGTCAAGAAGACCATCTAAATCTGTGCTAAGGTTGAAAACTCATTGTGGCAAAGGAGCATGTGAAAAGTCTGAATGCTCGTGATGATGTATGAATAACAAAAATCATAAATCCAAACAGGTGGAAATAGAGTGTTGAAGGACCACCACTGTCCACTAATGGAAACTAGGGCAAGTAAATAGATAGAGCATGTAGGTAAACTCTTCAGTGCAACAGCATGACCTCTTCTCTTGATTTTTTTCAAGAGAAGTTGAAGATTATTCTTTGTGCATGAAGTCAGTTTGCTTGTAGTACAATCCTAATTCAGTGTAGGTTAGTAAAGCTAAGTAAGGAACTTACATTTAAGCTACATATTGAGGATTAGGTTCTTCTATATAAGAACAGAACATGGATTCTAATGTTTGACTTTTTTCATTCTAAAATCTGAGTTGAATCAAATGTTCTTTGGTTATCACAGAAGTAAATTAGCCATACTATATCTGGGCTGCAGAACATAGGCAATTACCAAGGGTATTAAAGAGATGCAGAAAATTTAAACTCTTTGCTGCTTTCTAGTGGTCATCTGGGGTATTGCAGCCCATGATGTAATAATATAAGATGTAATATAAGAAAGGCCCATTTTAATTGTTTGAGCTCAATTTCTTTTATTTACATACTTCTCTGAGCTCTCCCTCTTGCAATTATGTTGCCTTACAGCTACAACACCTGGGCTGTGAAAATCCAGTCAGTTGCCAATGGTAGCAACGAATAGAATGTGTGTATTCATTGTCATCTAGTGATATTCCATATTTTCTCAGCCCAGGTATGGTAGCCCAAGTTGACTACATGTTCACCAATATTACATAATCCTTTTGTCGTGTTTACTCACTCAGGAACTCTTATGATGAATTCTTGACACGTGTAGGACAAAGATACTGAAGAATCCATGTTTATCACTCCTAGTTAATACATTTTTTAAGTTAATATAGCTTCTGTATAAAACAAGGTGGTTCCCTTATTAGTAGGAACCAAAGAATGAGACCAGAGTTGCAAAAAAAAAAAAAAAAGGTTAAAGATCAAGGAAGGACATTGAGAAGAGCTTCTTAGAGTCAGATCTTTTGTTTAAAGTTTTCTTCAATGTAAGAACTCTCAGTAATAGCATTTTAAGACTGAAGCAAATACATAACATAGGGATGGGAATCACTCTGGTTTTCTTTCTGACTTATCCCTTGTATTAGTTAGTGTACTGTGAAACTAAAGCCAGCATATTGAAGTTCCAATTTCTTGTTTAAAAAACCCTTGTCTACAGTTTCATTTCAGTGCCAATAGGATAATTCTGCTCTAAGAAATGGTAATCTCTAATTCCTAATAATTTGCAGCCACTAATTGTAGATAGTTCAGTGCAACTGGAAATACACACACACACACACACACACACATACACACATATAATTTCCAATGGGTCCTGCACCATGAAGATATGATTGAAAAGTATTCATCTGAGATGGGCATCTTTTATGAATATTACATGATAAATTTACAGTGGCAGTCCTTACAGGTTTCTCCATCCTAAGCTATAAAAAAGGGGAGCACATCTTTCCTCCCCTTCTTCTAGCCATAAAATTCAAGACTTACATTTCCCAATAGAGAAAATATACCAAGACTTCAAATAAGGGAAGGAAAGTGTAAGAAAGAGAACAGCTTTTGACACAGAAACATATGCATAAAAAATAAGAACAAATTATTATTAATCACAGCTTACCTTTTAACATGTCAGTTTTAGAATATGCATATGAACTATTATGCTGATCAACAATATATCAATATTTACTAATCAGTTTGGACATTTCTGCCATATGGCTAAGCAGCTGTTTGATGAAAATAAACTGATAGACAACTAGATTTGAATGACTGTTGCTAATGCTGAAGGATCCTTATTTAAATATTCATTGTTTAAAATAAACACCCTGAATTATCTAAATGAACAGAACACACATTCTTATACTCCTTAATTTTAGCTAACAAACTTTTTCCTTTCCTGTGTATCACCTTTCTCAGAATGCTTGCTAAAAAAAAAAAAAAAAGCAGGGGGGGATTGTTTTCTAGAAAATCATAGGCATTCTTAGTATTAAATGGGCCAACTTACACTGTTTGCAATGATTAACCTCTTTGAATAAGAGAATAATACTCAATCTCTTGAGACTTACTGGATTTTTACTTTCTATATATCCTGATGGACTCTCAAGGCAATGTACATATTATAATAATGCAAAATGATTGGGAAAAAAAACTGTTAAACACTGACAAAATGTATAAATAAAATACAGCTTATTCAAAATCATAAATATTATTTACTATTGCTTATTTTTAATGTCTTAATCTTATTTTATGGTTAAAAACAAATCCCAGTGTTTTTTAAAAAGCAGAACTTCAAGAAGACATCAATGGAAAATACCAATCTGCTTAATCTTCTTAATCTTTGCTGCAATAAAAATATTTATTTCATTTTTTTCATAAACCAGTTTTCCCCAGCACTGGTGTCCGGCCTTCAGGTTTTTGTATTTCCCACCTTGTTAAGAATTCTACAAGATGAAGTCTGTATATTCTCCTACAGTATGGCGAAAAATACTGTCTCAGAATCCACTAAATCAGATCAAATCAATTGTTATTACAATTACAGACTAGCATATAAAATCTACTATACAAGCAGCAAAAATGCATCTGAGCATAATATATATCACCATTAACATGTAACTTTCCAGGGCATTCAGATTCAGTTTATTTTCAATATCTTTCATCTGATGAAGGTAATGTACTCTCATTAAATGTCTTGAAATATTAATATATTGCCTGTAGAAGCCACATTGAAATGACCGTTTAGTGGTAATATTTTTTCTTACTCAGCCTCATCATTTTAGTAATTTTACCAATTTTGCATTAATATAATTTTAGCAGTTTCATCAGTTTGGGGTTTTTGATCTTAGACTTCGGTATAAAGAATTTGAAATCAGACAGCAAAAATGTCGAGTTTTCTGTTTTTCTGGAGAAATTCCAGCTTTTGCTTTATGGCCATTGAATGTGCATTATCGACTGCCAGTGGTTGCCACTTTTTAAGAGGGACATTTTGAAACAAACATCATCATTCATCTTTGGCCTTCAGCTTTTAAGACAATGTGCAAGTTTAGGCCAACGGGCAACTAATATTTTTCTTAGCCATCTGAAAATAGCTTCCTCGTGCTATTTGCAAAATGTCTGCATTGAAATCCCACCTCGGGGGGGGGGGAACAGGAGACATTCAAACATCAGAAATATTCTTTATGTGTTGTGAAAATATTTTTTGCTTCTGCTTTTTTAGGAATTTTAATTGGTCCTCATTAAGGGAAAGATGTAGAGCCAAACTTTTGCCTCTTAGAGGCATTTTTAATGCACCCTATCTGTTCATAACAAGAACAGTGATAATTCTCCATAATTGAGTGGAACCATTTATAATTAGTCTATTTTGTCAGGAGACTTCCTGGCAGGAACTTCTCATAAAATTCATAACAAACTAAATCATAAAATGCCTTAATTAAAAGGGTTGGGGGAGGGGATATCTATAAATGACGAAGTCCCAAAATAGCTCTTAGAAATGCTAAAATTTCAGTACTGACTTGCTTTCAAGAGAGCGCAAGGACATATTTTAAGTGTTAATGGAAGAAAAACAATGGTGGATGAAAAAAAGATTGCTGTTATATTGAGAATATGATTTATTGACGTAATAAGCTACCGGGGGTTCTGTGGTATGCATGTGGGTCAACATCTGCAAGATGGTGGGTGAGCGTTGTGATTGAAGCCCTGACCATTTGTAAGGGTGTACAAATGGGTGGGGGCTTTTGATCATGATGTCTTGCTAATGGTCATTTAAAAAATCATGTAGAGTTACTCTCCACATATTTGCTGAGTGTGGGAGGCTAGCACGTTCTGTTTCCAGTGTGTTTTCTAGAAGGCCTGAATACCGGAGCTTCAATATGCGGTGTCCTCCTGATGTGTGGACTTCAACTCCCAAAATCTTCAACAATGGTCATGTCGGTTGGGGGATTCTGGGTGTTGAACTCCACATATCTAGGAAGATCTCTAGGTGGGCAGTATATGTTAACAAGGGGGGAGTCTAGGGGACTAGAGGTAGAATAGTACATAATGTAGCACTGCAAAAGGATGTAAGGACAATTTCTCTGAGATGTCCAGATACAATTAATGGGGCTTGGGAAAAGAAGAACAGTTCTATTTGTTGGATTATGTGTATTATATATATTTTTAAAAATTATCGCTGAGGCACCCTGAATTCTGCAACTTGTACAGATTATGTAGCTGAAATGATTATGATTGTCTCTTATTTGCATATTCTGAAAGGTTCACTATTATGCATAATCCACTCTACTCCCATGAGTCATTGGGAGAAAATAAACAACAATTTGAGAAAATGATCCTGCATCTTATCACCAGTGAAAATGAAAATGTCACACGGCATGTCCTCTGGTCTCCAAGTTTCCAATACAGTTTGGAAATACCATTTTGGAGTTGCATTTTTTTTTTTAAATGAAAGAAGTGATTTCTAGGAAGCCAAATTTAGGGGATTCATATTTTAACCTTTTTCTGAGCTGTTGATTAAGTGCAGCTTGAAAATGCCCTGCACATTTTTAAGGGACAAATTCTTGTGGTTTCACCATCATATGCCACTGTGCAGATAGCTAAGTTAAGTTAAGGTAGTTCCAGTGTTAAAGTGTTGCTTTTCCTGTCCATCCAACACAAATGTTGTTGTACAAATGATCTGCAAGGCTCTTTGACATTGTAGTCAATGACACAATGAGGGGTGGGAATTTGCCATTGGCCATTTCAGGCTGCTACCTCCCCTCTCATCTCCCTGCATTTTTTTCCAGGGCCATTCCGCTTTTGGTCATGGGAGTGTCTGATTCCTTCAAGTCATGTTATCACCCATAAAAAGAGTCATTTCTGCCCACTTCTCCTGCAAACTCTGGCAGACATGACAGCAGACTACTATGCTGCTAGGGCCTGGGGGCATGGAAAGAGGAAGGGAGAGTTGACTCCAAGCTCAACTACCAGCTCTCCACTCCAACAAAATTGCTCCAAATTATTGGAGAGCTGGCAGGAAAATACCATTGCATTCTACTTTCCCTAACATTCTTAGTGTGGGTGTGCCATATTTTCTAAGAGCCCCTCTCCTTCGTAAGCTTTAGTTTTTGAAGGATTTATTCCACCATGAATGACAATTGGGGCTGGCAGACGAGCAACTGAGGAAAAGCTCTGGAAAATATAGATTGTCTCACTGGTTGAGTCACACTGGTTGATTCACACTGATTATAGCAAAGCTATAAACAAAATGTACTCCTAAAAGCATTTGCCTTGCACAGCAAGCAAGGATTACTTTTAGAAATTTAAGGGGAAAGGAAAAAAACAACCCCTGAATGTCATGGATTTTCAGACTGGCAAGCACAGTTGTGTGCAAGTTTTGAGTACAGCAATGGATTATTAAAAACTGCACATCTGGATCACTTGATTATTGGAGATTTCCTGACCTTGCGTCCTTGTTCCAATGACAGTACAAATAAAATAGGAGGCTAGTTTCAGTCTTGCACAACTTATTTAAAGAAAACTGTAATAAACTAGAACCCCTGTAGTCTATATTCAACACTGCTGATGATTACTGAATTGTCATCCCCATGTTGCCAATGTGGGATGTTTGAGGCTCAAATAACAGCTTTATCCCTTAGGTCACTCTGAGTGTTCACAGCTGAGAGCTGAGACAGGAATGTCTAGACTCACACTGATAGTTCTTGTACAATATCAGTTCTTGGTCATTTCAGGAGTTGCATGCTGTAAAATCACAGCATAAAGGTTTGGAGAATTGTTTCAAGAGCCAGGCTTGGGGAGGACCTAATAATCACCATTTAAGAACAATTCCTTTCCACTTCTCTCTTTTAGAGGAACATTCAAGCCAGAAAAAAAAATCTATTTTTTTCTCCCTCTGTCTTACCCTGACTCTTTAAGAGCTGCTCAAGGATCTAGAAACCTATAAAAGATCATCCTGAGTATTACTGCAAGTTCAGTAACCTTCGGGGTCTTGGGCTTTGCCATGCAGTGTGTCTGGGCTGAATTGGACAAATCTTCCTTATTTTTCCTCATGCATTTCATTTACTGATGTATTTAACATATCTCCATACAGTCATGCAGTGCATCTCCAGATCTATAAATAAAGGTCTATTTGAATATAATATACAGTAATAGCTCATTGGAAGGATCGATAATGAAGCTCAAGCTCAGATATTTTGGCCACCTAATGCGAAGAGAGATCTCTTTGGAGAAGACCCTGATGCTGGGAAAGATTGAAGGCAAAAGGAGAAGAGGACGGCAGAGGATGAGATGGTTAGATAGCATCACTGAAGCAATGAGCATGAAACTGAGCAAACTCAGGGAGGCAGTGAAGGACAGGAAGGCCTGGCGCAATATGGTTCATGGGGTCACGAAGAGTTGGACACGACTTAACGACTAAACAACAACAACAACAACAATAGTAGTGTGGAAAATACTGCAAGATCCAATAATAAAATACAATATAGGATGTAATTAATTTGATGCACCATGATGGTTTCTGAAATGTCTGCCTCCTTGAGGGAGCGGGTGGTGTCTCTAGCCTTGAAGGAGTTGGTGGTTCCCCTCCTCTTCAAGAGGCCATCCTTGGACCAAGTGATTTCAGATAATTATAAACCTGTATCAAACTTTCCCTTTTTAAGGAAGGTGATTGAGAAGGTGGTTGGACTGCAGCTGATGACAACCTGGAGAACATAGATTTTGTAGGCCTATTTTGGACAATTTTCATGCCAGGTTATAATACCGAGACAGCCTTGGTCATGCTTGTAGATGACCTGTGGCAAAGATCTTAATTCGACATGGGCCATCTAGTGATGACTATAGCATACAAAAGATAGAAACATGGAATGTAAAAAAGAATAAATGATACAGAGTATGAATGAATGACATGACATGAGAGAAATAGGTATGTTGTGTGCCTGTGAGAAAGTACAAGAATATAATAGATTGGAATGAAGGTGGTCTGATCTTGTGAAGTAGAATTGATAAAGACCAGCAAGAAACTGTAGCTTTAATTATAATGTATATCAGAAAGTATAAATTGGTATCATTTAGTTGTTGTGGATGTATATGAAAGTAGGGTTCCATAGGTCGCATTTTGCATCCCAATGCATTGTGATAATAGACTGGGGATATCTCTGTTCTAACAATATAATTCTTCTCAGGTAAATTACAACAAACCTGTTTTGTTATAGGTTCATTCCTCCTTGGGCAGAACTGGAAAGCCCATTTCCCATCCAAGTCTAAAAATAAGATGTTGAGTAAAAAACAAACAAGCAGTTATGTACCAAACTTATCATTCCAGGAACAAAACATTCTGGAGAACTCTAGGATGTTCTATTTCTCCTCTGGACCACACCAATCTGAATTTTCTGGAGGTAGCCCATCAGTTTTCTGGAAATTAATCCTCCCAATAAGAAGTGGTTTGTGCTGCCCTGACATGGTGTTCTGGTTGAAAAGAACTGGATCAGCTTGATCTGGGGGAGAAATGGAATGAGTTTCTCAGAAGGTTCCATTCCTGGAATAGTAAATTTCCTACATCCCTGAAAACAAATGCTGAGAATTAGACTTTACAGGATATGTGGTGCTTGAGATAAACCCCAGTGAGCTGCACAATCAAATGTACAAAAATATTGTTCTACTAGAAGAAACACAAACCCACATTTACCAAGCTTGGTAGTAAATAATTGACCTCCAGACTCTTAAACCTTAGTTCAGCGTCTTGACTTGACTTGACAGAAGACTCCCCAAGCATGATTAAGCAAGATTAAAATCTTTCTTGCAAACGAAAACAAAGTTGCACGCATAATTCATGATTGCCCATTGCAGTACAAAACTGCTGGAAATGTATAGAACACATGTTTCTTCTTCTTTCCATTCTTCCAAATTAATAGATACTTGGCAGTTTCCTTAGTTAAAAAAAGAAAAAAAACCCACCACCACCAGTAACCTAGTATTTCATCATCTCACTACTAAACCGGTAAAACAAAACAAGCCCCAATCTTTCATGGTAGATAGTTCAATAGTACAAAATGTAATGGAAAGCAGGGAATAGATTCTCTCTCTGTATGCCCACTGGAGCATACACTACCAACTGGAATTATGGTATATTGTATGAAATAAAGCACGGGAGACAGATTGGACTCCCTTGTGCCAGCAGAAGCAGAAAAACGCAGGACAGACCTGTGCGATTACAGAGAATGATTTCATAAATTTGGCACCCAGCTTCTTAGGCACCATGTGAATGCGATAAACCTGGTAGGAAGCCAGATATGATCTCTCCTGCTGGAGATCACTTCTGGCTTTGTCAGGGGCCTTCCTGACAAAGACAGTCAGCAAGTTCCTTTTTCCTGGTTCCTTGATTTTTAAGGAGATACTAGGTGGCTTGAAATTCTTGAAGAAGGAGGGAGGTCTACTGAACAGATGAGGGGTGGGAAGGATTTAGTAGTAATGTATATGGTAGCCATAAGTGGTTTGAAATGGAGTCATTATAAGTGACCTCATGTAGCATTGAAGGCATTGCTCTAAAGGGGTGTTTGTCCTCAATTTCCTTATCCTCAGGTCTTCTACTGCTATCCAAACAGATCTATCATAGATTCTGGGGTATCTTGACACATGGATTCATTGCTTATTTCATCTTATGGTTCTTCTCTGAACTGGTTAAGTCTTTTTCATTCCAGTCCACATCTGAGCTAACAGCTGAAAATCAGCAGCATATTTCCACATGGAATGCTTACATTCCTGTATGTAATAGATTTCAGGGTTGGCATTCACTTGCTTGAAAGATTCCTTAAATGTTGCTCACAGATGTGCCACAAAATTCAAATAGTTGCCTAAATCTGACGGGGGGTTGCCCACTCCCTTTCTGATTTTGGAAAAATGCCATAGGTAACTGGGTCAACAATTAGCAAGGTGAGGGACTATAACCATTGGGTTAATTCTTGATTCCTAGTTGAGGGCTCTCCTCCCATTGTGATAGGAGTAGGAGTGGGCAAACAAACTGTCAGGCTTCACAATGTGATTGGCAGTAAATCTCTGCTCTCCAGGCACTTATTTCAACTACTTGGCTTAATTTGGTGGAAGGTAGCCAGATTAAAGTTTTAATTTTTATTGCAGACAGGAACAACCACCTTAATATAACAGTTGATTGCCCAGTGCAGTACAAAGATGTCAGATGGTTTAAACACTGGAGTTCTTCCTCCTACCCTTTCAAAATAATGGATAGTTGATGGGTCACTTGGGTGGCCTTGCAAAGTGGTTGAGATATGTTTACATAATGGCTTTCTCTAGCCTGAGAACCACTGTTTCAGCCTTGCCAGCCTCAGCCCAGCCTCAGCCCAACACAATAATACTGCCTAAATAAGCAATTCCAGAGATTTCTCCTACATTCCTTTCTCTGTTTAAATCTGTCTTAACTAGAACTGAATCCACTTCTCTCTTACATTACCTACCATTCCTTCTAAGATCCAACTTTCTACCCTCTGAATCTTTCTCCCCATTTTTTCCAGATGAAGGGAGAAAACAATGCTTTAGTGAGGGGGTCAGCCTCAACAGATGGATCTCCGTGAGGTTACAACTATGATTAGAAACATTTACCTAAACTTTTCAAAGCCCATTCCTTCAAAATGCCTAATTCTCAGGGCATCAGCCTAAATTAATTCAGGCACACATCATGGGAAAAAAGTCTTTAAATTGGCTATAGTCCAAGATGCTTTGAAATGCCAGTCCAGGTTTTTGACAAACTGAAATAGTCCAACACAGGTTGAGGGTTTACATTGATATAAAGCCTTTGACTTTCGTGAACTGTGTTTCTTTGCAGTACATATTCATAGGATTAGTATGCATGCCCTACACAAGGCAAGAAACCTAAATAGAAGTTTATAAAGAAAATTAACAGCTCTGTTCCTCTGCATGTCCACCCTGCAATTTGAGAACTTAAAGCTGGGCTCTTTATTATAGGTTTATGGAAGCTACTGAAACTGTTAACTATATTTAAGGCAAACCTTCAAAACGGTTTGAGTCCAAAGCTGCATATTACATATGCTCCAGAACTGGCAGCCTCCAACGGCACATATTATAATTTTTGCGGCTGTAGCAAATGATACGTTTGACTTACGAAGAGTTGGGACAAAAGATCTATTGCAGATGGCTTGTGTTTTCTTTACAGTGACTCAGCTTGGAAAACAAACCTATCCGTGTAGCGTTCCAGCTGCATCTGTAGGTGTGGGGGAAAAAATGTGCCCCAAAGAATATATTGTTTAAGGGATGCAGTTTATCCTTTCTCCAGTTCATATCCTTGCTTTGCTTTATTTCCATATTCTGGCCGGATCAAAAGCCCTAGCATCTGTAGAAATGAAATAAGAGTGTGATTTAACTGCTGATTATAGTTTTTGTCATATATTAGTTAGAAGGAGAGGACTTCTTCCTGTCTTCTGTCACAGGAGTGTACTCTCTTAGATCTCGCACTGCCCAGAGTCACTTTGTGTGAGATGGGTGGCTATATAGATGTGATAGATAGATAGATAGATAGATAGATAGATAGATAGATAGATAGATAGATAGATAGACAGACAGACAGACAGACAGACAGACAGACAGACAGACAGACAGATATAGATCTTAAGACCTAAGAAACCATTTCTACATGTCCAGATTTAAACACTGATGAGGAAAAACAAGGCAAAAGCAAAAGCAAAACACATTTGTATGGAGCGCTGTGGTGCTTAAAAAACTTTCCTGGCATTGTAAGAATGTATATTTTATCAGCAACTACCCCTGGGCAGATCTGCCTTCCAAAACCACACAGTATGAGAGTTTAGTATAGTACACATGTGTTATAGCATTGTTATTCTATAAAGCATTATCATTAGGCAATCAAATATCTATGGACCAGCCAATTTTTGAATGAATGGTCTAGCCTCCAACTATAATATGAGATTTCAACACCAGGACATCTGAAGCTCATCCAGTTGGAGAAGGTTGGAACAAAGGGATCTTTCACCTTCTCAGAATTTTCCACCAGACAAGGTTAAGAGCAAGACTAAACTAGAGAAAGAGAAGTACACTGGTCATAATTATTCTCCTTCTTCTTCCTAATCTATTGTTTTTCCTTGGTCTAAAGATTGAGAGATATCTTTTAAAACTTAACAGTAGGCAGGTTGGAGTGCCCCCCTCCCCCACCCCAGAGATGCATGTGGTAGAGCAGCATGTTACAGGGACAAAAAAGTGACAAACTGTGAGATCTTGATAGATTAGAAATAAATGGATGGTCTAACTGTTTTATGCCATTACAATGATCACAAGATTATAATGAAACAGAGGCATAGTATTGCTGACAGTTTAACATTATGAATTCTCAACCAAAGTGAATTCACAGCCTCGCTGTGTTCCTCAGCTCATATAACCAGATGACCTGGCTTCATTCATCAGCTGGAGGACTAAGGCACTGAAAGGCCAGGTGGAGTCCCCTGGCCATTTTCACAAGCTGCAGAAATTTATCTTTCCTCCTCTTTGCCAGTTAGAACATTCAACTTCTATGGACAATTGATGATGCTCCTGAGTCCGTTGATCAGCACATTGTAGTTTCTCCATTGGCCAAGAGCTATCTCATGTTTTTCAAGCAATAAAACAAATAAGAAAAGATCAACTAAATTCAACCCACATCCACAGAAAGGCAGATGCTATCTGCTACATTCAGATTTTCTTTGTTTGGATGTTTGGATAGGAAAATAGAGGAAAGAGGAATGGAGATGAGTCTCTAATAGTCTACAGTGGAAGACCTTAAGGCTGCCTTCCGATATAAATTCTTGCTATAGGTGAACATATTAATCAGACCCAAGTAAGAATACTCAAATAGTGAAACCTCTGTGCCTAACTGGCCTCAAATGTGGCAGGATTTATCTCCATAGAAGGTGTATGCAAGGAGATGATTGGTTTTTTGGAATTTAAGGGATCTAAACACCAATATACTTGTACCCTATTTCTCTGAAATTGGTCACATTTCCTGCCAAATAGCATTTCTACAATGTTTACGCAGGCACCACCAATACCATTGTCATTACTGTCACATCCAGATTTTCCTTACATACCCCATTTTCCCCTCTGCTGTCAATCCCTACAGAAGAGGAAACTATATCTGTATATTAAACATAAATAAATGTATCCCTTAGTGTTTTTCCATTAATGATCAATATAAAGGATAAGATTGGGCCCTGAAATACAGAACTGAAGCTAATCCAGATCTTGTAAAGTGCAAATTCCTATTCTGAAGTAACACAATTATATACAAAGCTTTAGCCTAATTAGGGTGGGTGTCCTCTACAAGGAAACTCTACCTTGGAGCACAATCAAATCACTATTAGGCGCAATAAACTGGACAATATATTTTTGACAGTGATGATCATAAATAAATTGAGTTTCATATTCAGTAGTACCCAACTGGAGCTCAGTATTTTGAGATCTAGCTAGTTGAATTTCTGTAATACAAAATAGGTAGAGCTAGAGATATATACTTGAGAATAAGGTTTACTGAGCACTGCACTTTCTTTTGGAACACGTAAGTAATATAGAATAAATCATTTTCCTAGAATGACAAAGCCAGGGGATTTTTCACCTCATCTCTAAATGGGTAATTATTTCTGAACTTTCTAAACTTACAGCCCTATTATAACAGCTGCTGATGCTACCAAAATAATTCATAAGCCTGTGTAAACAGTAAATGATGCCAGTTTGCCCTCATGTGGCAGGATCATGTATATTCATGAATGCAGCTATTTTGTCTGGGTAATGCTACACATCTAGTTGTACGTTCTTGAGTGTAATAGTGCTTCCAGACAAAGTCTTTTCAGATTCATTCATGAGATCTTACAAGGGTATAAGATGATGGCCGCCTTCTATTTATAACTCCTCTTATTGTTTTTCTATTGATGCTTCCATCATTTTCTTTTAAAAAATAGTTTCACAGTGTCTTGTTTGGTAATAGTAACAGGAGCCCTTTGGAAATACTGCAATTGATGACTTTCTTCCAACTAAATGTGCATGAAATCAGACTTCAGGGGGAGCTCTAGGCCAACATTTCTGCTGGTATTCCATTTCCCATTCTATCTTACTTTAATTAAATGCTATTTCTCATAGAATGTCCCATGGTAATATTCAGTGCTTTGCTAAACAAATACAACTGGAACATATATTCCTTGATAGCCATCCTTTCATCCCCACATCCAAAGATTAAAAAAAACCCAAAAAACTATCTTGCAGCCATGAATTGATCAAGAATTTACATGAACCACTTGTCTTCCATAAAAGATCCCAAGGCAATATGGAGAACTGATAAAAGGAGAAATAAACAGTAGAGTTCTAATCTGTTCATCATCTAAAAGTACAAAAGAAGTGAAATAAAAGCTGTTCTACAAGCAAATCAGTATTGCTGGATCATCAAAGAGCACCACAAACTTCTACTCCTGCAGAAGCCATATAAATCCTTGGGTTGATTGCAAGTATTGCCTCAAAATCTAATCTAGAGCTGGAAGAGGCAATTTCTCTATATTGCCTCCAGTGTGACAATGTCCAAAATACAAATATGTGACACAGTAATATACTTTTATTCTCAGTCCTTCTAACTGGGTATAATAGTCTTAGAAAGAGAAGACTCAAACATTCCCTATCTCAAGGACTTTCTCCCAGATGGTGGAAGAATCTTCACTTGAAATAAATGCACCCATGCATTCTTCATATCTCAGCTGCAAGGAGGCTGATCTAACACACACAGAGACACACACTTTCTTGCTAATCAATCCTTCATGAGCCTTGGTCAGCTCTTCAGGGTAGACCAGATTAGGAAACCAAAGTCATGCAGGCTAATATTACTTTGACTATACAGCTATTATAACAAGCTATTATAATCTTGCAAGTTTGGATGTGCTTCCCCCTTCCCTCCCTTTAACTTCATGAGAACTAGGGAGGGTCTTGTCTGAGACGCTTTCTCGGGTTACACTTTTGGTCCAGACTCAGATTTCTTTTATCTGACCATTGCCTTGGTAGCAGCTCTTCCTCCTGTTCCTCAAGGTTATTCCTTCTTCCCATTACAGCTTTAGGTTGGATAAGCATGTAAAATTTCTCCACAAATAGCTCCTCTTTAACATGGAAGGCAGCATCTATCTCACAGTTGCCACATGCATGAGTACTGAAAGCTTGGATGTATGAAGTGTGTGTGTGATGTTAGGGGGAAGATGTAGCTTGAAACTGCCCCTTGGCTTCCTTCTTGTGGATGCCTTTAATGTACAAGGGCAAGATTTTCAATATCCTTCTTCTCTTCTGAGGGTGTGGTGGGAAAAAAATGATTTCATCTATGGCCTGGATGAGAAATTTGCTGAAAAGCCTATAACTATGATGAACACTGCTAAAAACACAGTGTTCATATTTTATTTCTGATAATCCATGAACTTTATTTCAGGAAGCTTTGTACCGATGAAAGGAATAGCTAGAACTTGAACTATTTTTTCTTCACTAGAAGGGCATTACAGTAAGAACGGAAATAAACCTTGAGTTTTAGTTTCATTTTGTTTTAGCTTCTGTTTTTTTTCCCCCCATGTGCTATGGAATGCAAATATTATGTTGAAGGGATGTTTAAGACTCTCATTTATAACATGTATTTAAAGTATGATTGAGGGATTCCAGAATGGCACACACGGATAATCTAAAGGAAATATTGCTAATTTGTAAACAGATTAGTGAGCGATGACAGAGCTCTATTAAATATGTCCATATTGTTTCTCATTGGGCTAGGATGGGAGTTGAGCTGTGAGGATGATTGGTCTGGCTCCTGGGGGGAAGGGTACTTTTGTTTTTAACTATGTTTTTTATGAATGGTTGTGAGCCATGTAGAGTCATTTTGGGTGGCCATATAAGTCCTGTAAAAAAATAAATACCTTCAGAGACATATTCACTGCTTACCTCCTCAGACTCAAAACTTGCATGGGTTCTTGAATTTATGGAATATCAGAGCATGGTTCAATTATGCCTTGCTCTAAGCCACAGAGGCACAAGCCACGGCCTGCAACTTCTTACAACATCTTGGTCTCATCTGCTTTTAGGGCTGTGATTCACTTCTTCCGCACCCACCTTGGTTATCTCCAAACCACTTTTGGTTTGCTTGATTTGGCTAAGCCAGTGTATTTTGTAAATTATATATTCGCGTGATGAATGAACTCTGCTATTATTTGCCTTATTTAATAAATCACAGCTGAGTATGATAAGCTTATACCAGGGCAACCACAACTGTGTTGCAAAACTGTACCCTACTGTTTGAGGGAGACAAGGTGATAAAGACCCATCTAACTCTTTGTGGTCACCTAGAAGTTCATCTAGAGTTTTGCAGCCCAGATCAGGTAGCTGTAGCTCACATATTACAATAAGTTAGGATTTTTAAAAAACATACCCTGTTACATCAATTGCGACAGTCTGGGTTGCACATAATGCTATCAAGGGTGAATCTGCATATTTTGATAAATCAAAAGCAAACAAAGGACGTACATTTTAGTGTTGTGTGCGAATCAGTCTAATGATTATGCTGGTATTACAGACAAAAGCAGGTAAATACGTATTACTCTCTGCAAGTTAGACTATCTTTTCTTTGTCGTAGGTGTACGCAGCCACATCTGGACATATTTCCATGTTGTCTGTCCACCTGCCCAGCCACTCACTTGCTTGCTTAACATTATAAATACTTACATGTTGGTAAGGTTATGCTAGACTCAGTGATACTTACATCCATGTAGGCCCGTATGGCGGGATTTCTCAACCTCAGCAACTTTAAGAGGGGTGGACTTCAACTCCCAGAATTCCCCAGCCAGCATGGCTGGCTGGGGAATTCTGGGAGTTGAAGCCCACCCCTCTTAAAGTTGCTGAGGTTGAGGAACCCTACAGTATGGGATGCCCACACTTGTTCCATGAAGGGGAAAAAAAAATTCAATACATGTCCCCTCATTCATCTAACTGGGGAAGTGATTCCCTTGGGCTGAGAAAGAAGGAGGAAAGGATTGAAACAGAAAGACTGGGAGAAAAAACAAGGCAGGGAAAAGGGGAGAAAAATCAGAATGAAGAGAGAAATACACAGATAGGAGAAAAGTAATAGAGAACTGAAAAAGTGGAAAAGTAATGACAACAGATAATGGCAGCTGCACTCCACTGACAGTGAGTTGGAATCTTAAACAACCCCCCCACTATTGTATATATTTGTGTATGTATGTGTGTGTGTACATATGTGTGCATGCTGCTTTGGCTTAAAAGCAACAAAAGCTCCGTGTGTTTCTGCAGGATAACATAACTCCCTGTTCCTGGGATTTAGTTAAACAAATATAACACAGAACACTTCTGTGTGCAATACACAAATGCACACGTGGCTATGTGCAATTGCTTGGCTATGCAAGTGTGACCACATGGAATGGAACAGCAGTTTGTCTGTTCTTTTGAAACCATGATAAAAAAAAAATTGGGCAAAGGCATTGGTAAGAAACAAGTACCCTTATTTACTGAGGGAAGAAGAAAATTCATGAGAGAGAGAGAGAGAGAGAGAGAGAGAGAGAGATCTCCTAGATCAGTGTTGTCCAAACTTGGCCACTTTAAGATGAATGGACTTCAACTCATGGCTGGCTGGGGAATTCTGGGAGTTGAAGTCCACTCATCTTAAAGTGGCCAAGTTTGGACAACACTGTCCTAGATATATTGTTACTGAATTTTCCAACAACCTGTCTTGAAAAGTTGTTTTTTTCCTAAGGAACATATACTGCAGAATGTATGTTCTACAAGGGAACAATGTGTGTATGCAGACTTCAAAGAAAATATTATGCAAGCAATTTGCATAGGATGGTAGACTCTATGAGGAGAGAGTCAGAAGACTAATAAAGAAATTGCCAGTGATCTATTATAAGGTTAACAAGAACTATAACTGGTTTTTTCTTCCTCGTGCTCTAGCCACCCACCTTCTGAGAATCCTGTAAATGTTAGTGTGAATAGCAGAACTTTTATATGCAATTAATACTTATTCAGAGGACTTATTCTGGCCCTGTACTGATGGGACAGAATTTGACTCTGTCTGTCTGTCTATCATCTATCTATCTATCTATCTATCTATCTATCTATCTATCTATCTATCTATCTATCTATCTATCTATCTATCTATCTATCTGCAAGCTAATTTGAATTTCTATTGAGAAATGCAGGGAATTACAATGTAAATTGCTAAGTAAAGGAGTTTTCAGATGCAGATCTTTCTGGATGGGGAGAGAGCAACAGGCTGATGTTGCAATCGATAGGAATTTTCTTGAATGTCATTTATTAATCCCTTTTATCAATCCCACTGATGCTATCATATATGTTCTAGTACTAGTGGTAGAAATTATCATGCCTAACAAAACTGATAGAAAGTTGTGGTTTTGTTTCCAGGAGCTGTGGAAAACAGATCATCATGATCCAAATAACATTTAAGTCTAGGGAAAGTTTGACAGGAATGTCAAGCATTAGCAAGTGTGTAGGTTTCTCTCAGTAGAAATCCATAGATCTGGGTTGAGAAAGAGATTACAGTAGGATCAGATCAAACATATTCTCATCAAGGTCAAAATTTCTGGTTGCAGATATATTTAAGATTCAGTGGCCCAAAGAAGAGAAAGAAAAGAAGGTGAGTAATTATGCATTCATTAGAGTTTCTGTATCATATCTGGTGATATCAAACTCTGCTATGACTAAAGTTACTAACTATTTTTCATCACTTTTGTTGTTTCTTGGATTACTTAACATGGCTACAAATGCTGAAATGATCACTAAACGGCAACATTAGTTTTCTGTATCTCTTTGCTGTCATCTAGTGGTTATCTGGAATTTTGCAGCCCAGATGTGGTAGCCCTATTATTACCCATTCATTTATTTTCACCTTCAATCTACAACATTAACTCTGAAATAAGCCCTGGTAAGGCTTACTTGCTAAAAAGGTTACATATGATGGCAACCTGTTAACTAGAAAAATTCAAGAGATGAAAAAGAGACTGGGAAGAAAAGGAAAAACTATGTAGGAAGTATCAGGTGAAGAGCTAAAAGAGTCCACAGTCTTTGAGGTTCTCTTTGATGATTATATCTGTAACAGCATCGAACACAAACTTAACATTCTGAGTGTCTGTTGCACAAGTCATGTGGGAGTAGATCTCCTTATCTTCTTTTTTGATGTTCAGGTCTAAAAATTGCTTCTTGATGTAATTTCCTGCATCTTCAAAAGTGTTTGGTCCTACTTGGAGAGAGACAAAAGGGATTGTTCATAAAATGTATTGGGCTCTAGAAGAACTTGTTCTTTTCTTACCACACAATGTTTCTGTTTTGGCATCAAGCAGATGTCCCTACCTTTCCAAAAGAAAAGGCATATTTTGATGGCACTATAATTCTCCTTTACTGGATGCAAGGAACCACTTTTTTGCAAAAGGGCATGAATCTGGTGCATGAATGTGATTCATTTTTTGATCGTGGTGGTGTAAGGTGATTATATCAAGAACAAGGCTTCATAATTTGCACCCTCCTAGTTGGATACATTTATTAAACAGTCAAGGGCTTAATAAGCTTGCTTGACCTGATTCTTTCCAATCAAAGAAAATAAGAGTGATATTTATTGTTAAGAGTGTATTTATTGGAGATGAGGAAAACTTTTATCACTTTTTTATTATGATGATAAGTGTCAAACTCCCTTATCATTTCAGATTGTAACCTACCTTTGCATCCCTCTCCCTATTCATTCATGATGCAATGTGAGTTATATATCCATTTTCCATATTTCTTCTGGGGTACCTAGAATCTCATGCTGGCTGGGGAATTCTGGGAGTTGGTCCACACATCTTAAAGTTGCTATAGGGGCTATAGTGGCACTCACGTCAAGGCCATGTAAAGGGGAAGAAGTCACCAGGACAAGGCCGTGTCCAGACATGATGGAATATGATCCAAGCCACAGGAGAATTTAGGAATCTATGAGATGACCTAATTTATACTATTACATTTTGCAGCTTGCTACCTATCTTGAAAGCAAGTTTCATAACTTTAGTCAAGTTGTGTCATGTGATCATGAGGATCAATGATTCAGATGTGGTGACCTCCATAGAATTTTGCCCAGAGAAGCCCAAAAAGCAAATGCATCAATTTACCATCATATTCTGGAAAGCAGACGTGGAGGTGGACTTTGGTGATTTTTTCTTGGAAGAGATCTTTCTTATTGAGAAATAGCACAATAGAAGTGGTAGCAAAGTATTTGTGATTACAGATGCTGCTGAAGAGATGAAGGCTTTCATGCATTCTATTCTGTTAAAGTGAAAAACAAGGTGGTTGTTAGATCTCATTACAGTCTGTCATTCCTGCTCTATGGCACTGCTCCTATTAAGAAAAAAAAAAGAGCCAGTTAGCTTCTTTGAGCTAATCAGAAAGGAAAATATGAGTAAGGATTTTAATGAAGCCAAGCGTATCCTTTCCACAGCATAACAAGCCCCTCCCTTTCTCACCCGACTCACCACTTCCTCATCTTCCACCAGGACCATGTCATAGGCACTAAGGGCTGCACAGAATATAATGCAGGTCACTCCTTCAAAGCAGTGAATCCACTTTTTCCTCTCAGATCTCTGTCCTCCCACATCAAACATCCTATGAAATGAATCTATGATTAACAAGATACTCACTTACTGTATTCCTGATGTTTGTTTTTAACACATTTCGGGGGGGGAGGGAGGGAGGGAAGAAGAAAGGAAGGACATAAAATAAAAATCAATATAGCATTTTTAAAAAGGCAAAATCAAGATTATTTTAGCTCTGCACTTAGAAACCAGTTAAAAGAATAAATTCTGAGTTAGGAAATCATACGTTATCACTGGCATTTACAATCTTAACCTACTATTAGCATTTGACCTCCTCTGAATCCAGTAAGATCTGGAGGAGATCCCTCAGAAGGACCCACCACCAAGCGAAAGCTATCTTCAGGGACACTTCTTAATCATGGTCCCCCTTCTTTGGAACAGCACACACCTGGAAATGCAGATCAGATAAAGCATCCTCAGCATCTGGCTGGTCGGATTCTTCATCCAACAAATGGAGCTCATCATTTGCCTCGGTTAAGGGTTCTATTATTAAACTGCTCTTAGTTTTAGGAAATTTGAACATTAACTAGAACCTTTTTCTCCTTAGCCAAAAAACCCCCCTTTGTTCCAAGTTCTGTACAGTACAATACTTCTGGGATAGCATTTAGTTCTTTTTGTGTGTGATACCTGTCCAGGTATCTGAAGAACACTATCATATAAGCCATTTCGTTCACACCACATCACATAACAGTAAACCATAATTTCACTCATTATGGAAATTGAATGAATTAGCCCTGCAGGTGGTCGGGACATGGGGCAGAAGGATGAAAAAAGTTCAATGTGAATGCAAAAAACAGAGGGTAGAATTTTAAACTTAGAACCTGTCCTGGATTTTCTTTTCTGAATGGCTGATCTTGGTTCCCCAGGGTGAAAATACCTCAGGCCGATGGTGCAGGTGCAGGGCAGAGGGGTGAAAAAAAGTTCAACCTGAATACAAAAATGTAGGGGGGAATGAGATTCAGGATGGAATTTTATGCTTACAACTGTTTTTGCATTGACTTTTCTAGAACAAACCATTTTGGGTCCATGGGGAAAAAATTCCTGATGCTGACAGTAGGGGCACGGACTGGGAGGGTGAAAAAAAAATTCAACCTGAATGGAAAAACAGAGGGTGGGATGAGATTCAGGTTGGAATTGTATACTTAGAAATGGTTCTGGATTGTCTTTTCCAGAACAGCCAATTTTGGGTCCCCAGGGAGAAAATTACTGATGCTGGCGGTAGGGGCATGAGGCAGAGAGGGTGAAAAAAATATAAACCTGAATGCAGAAACAGTTGGAGGGATAAGATTCATAAGAATTTTATGCTTAGAAATGGTTCTGGATAGATTTTTCTGAAATGGCCTATTTTTGGTCACTGGGGAGATGTGATGGACTGGAATGGTGGGAGGGGCGTAAAGAATGTGCTCTCATCTCCAGAGGAGCGAGGAAGAGATAAGCGGAGGAGACTGGCACCTCCCTAAGAAATTCCATCGCCTGGGAACTGGTTTCATTCTGGGAAGATTCTTGTTAAGGGGTTGTAGTTAATAAACCTTGCTGGATTTGATGTCGGGCCTAGCCCAAGGAACTCCAGGAGACCATGTAGAATCAATCCAGCAAGGTTTATTAGTTACAACCCCTTAACAAGAATCTTCCCAGAATGAAACCAGTTCCCAGGTGATGGAATTTCTCAGGGAGGTGCCAATCTCCTCCGCTTATCTCTTCCTCGCTCCTCTGGAGATGAGAGCACATTCTTTACGCCCCTCCCACCATTCCAGTCCATCACAGGAGAATATTCCTGATGCTGGCAGTAGGGGTGTGAAATGGGGGGATGAAACATTTTTTGGAATAGCCGATTTTGGGTTCCCTGGCAGAAAATTCCAGATTCTGGAGATAGGGGTGTGGACTGAGAGGGTGTAAAATGTTTCAGCCTGAATGCAAAAAGGGAGGGCAGCATGAAATTCAGGGTGCAAGTTTATACTTAGAAATGGTTCTGGGCTGTATTATTTGAAAGTCCAATTTTGGGTCCCCAGAGTGAAAATTCTTGATGCCTGTGGTTGGGGCGTGGAATGGGAGGGTGAAAAAAAATTCAATTCGAATGCAAAATCAAAGGGAGGACATTCGGGATACATTTTTATACTTAGAACTGGTTCTGGATTGTATTTTTTGGAAAAGCCAATTTTGGATCCCTGGGGACAAACTTTGTGATGCCGGCGATAGTGACACAGGGCAGGAAGATGAAAGAAATGTCAACTCAAATACAGAAACAGAGGGCAGCATGAGTTTCAGAGTTCAGGTTTACACTTAGAAATGGTTCTGGACTGTATTTTATGGAATGGCTGATTTTGTGTCCCCAGGGAGAAAATTCCTGATGCTGGACGTAGGTTCGCAGGCTGGCAGGGTAAAAAATTTTTTAACCTGAATGCAAAAACAGAGGGCGGGTGCAATGGATGGCATGAGCGAGGAGGATACTGGAATGGAGGATCCAGGTTATCAGGAGGGAGAGCATTCCAGATCAAGCACTTTCTCAGTCCACAGCAGGAACGTGGGAAGACAAAGAGGATGAGGACAGTCCCTCCATAGAGTCCCACGGGGCATATCCACTACTTGCTTTAGCATAGGTTTAGTCTGGCGAGATTCTGTCTATTAGGAGCGAGCTAATAAAGGAACTAAACTGGACTGGACTGTCTCGTTGTTGTTCTTGGGCTGGGCTTGGATTGGTTTTGGGTTCAGTTTTCTACTTAGAACATGTTCTGGATTGCATTTTTTGTAACAGCCAATTATGGGTTCTCAGGCAGAATATTCCTGATGCCAGGGGTAGGGGCCTGGGAGAGGAAGGTTATACACCCTGAATGTATAAATGGACAGCAATACAAGTTTAGGTGTGCAGGTTTATAATTAGAAATGGTTCTGGACTTTACTTTTTGGAATGGCCATTTTTAGGTCCCTGGGGAGAAAATTCCTGATGCACGGACTGGGAAGGTGAAAAAAAATTCAACCTGAATACAAAAATGGAGTCCGGGACAAGATTTGGGGTGGAATTTTATGCTTAGAAATGTTTCCAGATTATTTTTTCTGTAACGGCCGATTTTGAGTCCCTGGGGAGAAAATTCTTGATGCCGGTGTTAGGGGCAGGGGGTTAGAGGGTGAAAATAATTTCAAAGAGAATGGAAAAAATGGAGGCTGGGATGACATTCAATATGGAATGTTATGCTTAGAAATGGTGTTGGATGGTGCTTTCCGGAACAGCTGATTTTCGGTCCCCTGGTAGAAAATTATTGAAGCTGGTGGTTGTGTCACAGGCTGAGAGGGTGAAGTAATTTTAAACCTCAGTGCAAAAACGAAGGCCGGGATGAGATTGGGGATGGAAATTTGTGCTTAGATCCATTGCTGGATTGTATTTTCCAGAATGGCTGGTTTTGGGTCCCCAGGGAGAAAATTCCTGATGCTGGTGGTAGGGGTGGCGGACAGGAGGGTGAAATTTTTTTTAACCTGAGTGCACAAACGAAGGCTGGGATGAGATTTGGGGTGGATTTTTATGGTTAGAATCCATTCTGGATTGTGCTTCCTGGAATGGCCAATTTTCAGTCCCCGGGGAGAAATTTCCTGATGGGACTGTAGGGGGCGGGTCGGGAGGGTGAAAAAAAGTTTCAACCTGCATGCAAAAAATGGAGGGCAAGATGAGATTCAGGGTGGAATTTTATGGTTAGAAACAGGTCTGGATTGTTTTCCTGAATGGCCTATTTGGGTCCCCGGGAAGAAAATTTGTGATGCTGGTGGGTGGAGTGTTGGTTGGGAGGGTGAGACATTTGGTTCAGGTGGGTAGATGAGCTCTGTTTTTATTCATGGCTAGTGTGGTCAATGTTTTGATGTTTTAATCCTTGTAAGCTACTCAAAGACCCTTGGCTGAGATGGGCAGCCACATAAATTAAATCAAATAAATAAATAAACTTTACAGATGTGTCCACAAAGTCACCAGCAATCAAACTCATCTTGCAGAAGTTGTTACTTTTGCTGAATGAACACATCTGTCTTAAGTCTTTTTAAAGGCACTAATTTAAGGCTAATGAGGGTTCTTAAACTCACATTATGTCCTTTTTATTTATCATTTGGCTGCCCCAAATATGCATTTTATTACATGATAATGGTTCTTATTATTACTTTTTAAGTGTTTGTTTTGTATTAAATTTCACTGTGCTTCATAAGCTGCGGAGGAACTTTACATTGAAAAGCAGCCTGCAAGCATGAATAATACATATATTTTAGAGGATTTATACCAATAATGACTCCAATGATTTCTATTTAAACAAGTTTTTGGGCTCTTTGCGATGGGGATGGGTGGGTAGAGGGAAGTAATACTATGCACCTGGAATCTATTACTGAAATGAGAATTTTGACTTCACACTGTCCCCATGCCAGCTTCTGTGTGGTATAAAATTCTGCTTCAGAGGCCCCCAATCCACTGGAGCAGATTCTGAAGATTTCTCAGAATGGGATTCTTGCAGATGTATTTAGTCTTGTTGTGTCTTTTGATTTGGCAGACTTGTTTAATGGTGAATCCTCTATTCATTTTTTTAAAAATCTCTGTATTTGATGTGAGCAAGCACCCATTGGCTATTTGGAGAGATGTCTTTTTGGAGGAGGAAAAGCAGGACCTGGAGTTAGATAAATAGATAGACATATAGACAACCATTTTATGGCCATGCATAGAGATAAGAGAAATCTATGGACAAAATGAGAAGAACTGAGCTAAACACACAAGTAGGCTAGCAATGATGACTCCAGAGATCCAAGAATGGTTTTACTTACATGTGCACACATCTTGAGCATGTCCCCAAATAATCTTTTGCATTGTTCTGTGCTATAATAATGCTGATCTTAACTGTTCTACATCCTGAACCACAAACTAGTTATGTACATACAGCTAGTTAGTGGTCTCCCAGGGCAATTTTCTCCATAATGCCACTATGTCAATCAACCAGTGATTTTGAGAAAGCTGCTTGTTTTCATAGAGAGCTGCTGCATATCAATGGCTGACCATTATGATTCAAAAGGACTGAGTTGAATGAGAACTAATAGGTAAAACAGCTGAGAATAGAAGTGGGAAAAGTTGGGGGCTATACAATACTAGAGCAGGGGGAGAGGGACACAGTGAGTCATCTCTGTACCTATCATGCCCACAGATGGGGTTAGGATTGTCTGTGTATTTTTGAAGGAAATTGGGGTGGGGGTGGGAGGGACAGTTCTTCCATTTTTTTAAAAAATGATTTTAATTGAGTTGTATTTAGCAGTATCAATGATAACAATTAGATCCAATTATAAATTTAAATCTAAACTATTCAAAACTGGCTATTTGCTAAAAGAAAACCAGGCAGGAAAACTTAAGAGAGAGAAACAAAAAGCTAAAAGAAGAACACGACAAAAAAGAGAAGAAAGAAAGAAAGAAAGAAAGGAAGGAAGGAAGGAAGGAAGGAAGGAAGGAAGGAAGGAAGGAAGGAAGGAAGGAAGGAAGGAAAAGAAAAGTTCTGAAGTTAGTATGATAACATAATACAATAAGCATTTCTCTACTTGTGTATTATACCAATTTTTTTAAAAAAAATCATATCTGTATAAATCAACAGAGTCAATTTTGGAAGAAACTAAGCTGAAATCACATGAAATGGAATGTGTCCAATCAAGGATACAATTTTCTCAAACAAGTGTGAGATGCTGTAGTGCTACAGATTTTCAACAACTGTTTTTACAGAAATGGGTTTGAGATACTACGAGTCCTGGATCTGCAGGATGCCAAACCCTGCAGTAAATATGCACACCATTTGCCTCAGTGGCTTTATAACTGCAACAACTTATTCCTGATTGTTGAGATTAGCAAAAGAACATTATATTTAGCGATGGAGTGGTTAGTACATGTTGCACATCGCTGCATTCATACAGTGCAATAGATTCATCCAGGGCATTAATCCAAAGGGAATGAGATCAAATGATACTGAATATTTTTATGACACATAAAAATCTGCCAAAGAATAGCTGTGAGACTAATTAATTATCCAGTAAATTTATATCCTGCCTTTCCTTCAGGAGCTCAAGAAGGTGTTCAAAGCAATCACACCTCTCATTTTATCTCCACCACCAAACTGGCACTCCCAGGTGCCAGTGTAACACCATTATCATGGTGTCAAGCTGTCTGTCTCTATCAGCTACAAGGAGCCTTCAAAACGTCTTAACATTTAAAAAGACCCTTTTTGAAAAAAAGAGAAAGAGAGAACATGTTAAAGCTCAGTATCTGGATAATTTGATGCTTCTAACACAAGGGTGTGTACATTTTCTGAATTTGATTTTCTTTCGATGCCTTCCATTGTGGTGGAATTTGTTATAGCTCGGTATATTCACGGTCAGTAGCTTTGTTCAAAATATCCACACGAGACTGAAATTTGGAGCATTACCTTATGAAATATCTTTGGTTTAGTAAACATTTACAGCTGATATCATAGGTTTTCATGAGTTTGCAAACCGAAGCAATTTGCCATATGCTGCCAGTATGCTATTTTTGCTGTTCAGGTTTTCAACAAAAATGTACCTTGGTCTTCTGGAAAACAGATACTACAGAGTAGCAAAGATTATATATGTCAGATTCAGCCAGGGCGGCACGGCTAGGGACTTGCCCAGCCGCGCTTAGTCAGTTTCACCACCTGAGCGCCAGTAAAGGGAAGAGGGGAAGTGAGAAACAGTGAACTGATTAATGGGCCAGCTGGGACCACTTTGCTAAACCACAAGCGGATACTTTGTGTCAACACCAATTTGCCTTGAGCGCTGCAGGCAAAGGAGTGAGCAGCGGCTCGGGGCAAAGCAATCAGCGCGCGATTGAGAACCCCCGGTTTTGTGCGCAACAGAAAGACCCAACGAAGACAACGACCACGCCATCGGGGTAAAGCAATCAAGAAACAAAAGAACTGGACTGAATCTGGCATTTAGGTGAAGGGGGGGATTACTGCGGGTAATTTGTAACCAAGCAATGGAGCAACGCGTGGGAACGGGGGGACTATAAATTGTGCTGTAAGATGTGCCCAGCCAGTCCTGGCTTTGTCTGTAATTACGTATGTTACGCTTGAGTAAACTTCTTTGCTGAACACACATGTCACAAGAGTTTCTCTGAGTCGAACGGGGTAAACCTTACAATATACGTGGCTTCCAGAAAGACAACCTTGTGAGAAGAATTTCATAGTCCTGCCAATGCTTTCCATTAATTTTCAAACCATTTCAAGATTTTAGACCCCAAAATTGCTTTGGCTTTTAGTTAGGGGCATTCATGAGAGGTCTGTCAAAAATTCAAGATGCTAGTCACAACCCTGAGATCAAAGCCCCACCCCTTTTCTACATGTATGGATAGTTGTGACCACCAGCTTGACTTTTTTGACCCCAGTCCTGCTGACACCCCTGCTTTTATTTGAATCCATATATATTTAGTATATGAGATTTAGAAAGAGAACTAGAATGAAAGAACTGATTTGGTACCGAAAGTGCAAGTCCTTGAAAGAAAACTGTGTCTCAATGATCCCTGTTGTTTTCACGCGGGAGCGAAGGACATCTTGCTCATTAGGGGTATAGCCAGGAGCTGTTAGTCTGTCCAAATCATTGAGGTAGCTGCATTAGAGAGAGAGAGAGAATATAGCCTATTTATCAACATTTTGCAGAAGGAAAACTATCTGCATGAAAGGAAGAGCAGATTCTGCTAACACAGTGGCTAGGCCTGTCTTTGCAGAGAATATATTTAGGAGAACAGAAAGCAAAATGTCTTGCAATTAAATAGTTCCAGATGACAAAAAGCCATATTTCCATATGGAAATATGGAAACATACTGTGTAGATGTTCAGGTGCATAACATTTGCGAAGTACTTTACATCTGTACTATTTGCAGTTTACACCTGAGGAACCGAAGGACCAGCAAGTCATTGAATAGGCCCACTGCAGTCAGAAAATCCAGAGCAGGACATTCTTAAGCAGAAATAGTGTCTATCCCCTGAAAAGGGCTTTCTGCTTATAGCTGAGCAGCTCCTTCTTCTCTTTCTCTGTCCCTGCACAAATTCTGGAACATTATTCAGATCTTAACATTGGTCTAAAGCCTTAGATTGGCAGTCTGTGTAGACTGCCAATCAGACTTCAAATTTTAGTTGTGACGTTTAAGACCTTTCATGGTTTAGGATCCCAGTACCTGAAGCTGCACTTCTCCCAATGTGTGTTTGGTTGAATGCTCTTCAGCATCCCACAGCAGGGAGAGGTAAGGATCCGGGGAAGGACCTTCAGCTTTGTGGCACCTCCGTTTTGTAGTGATCTTCTCTGGAGACCAGGCTGATGTCCATATTATCTGTCTTTTAGCAATAGATGAAGACCTAGCATTTTATCCTTGGTGTCCAGAGGCATCTCTGGTTGTGTTTATGTTAAAAAGTCAAGATGGCAGCCCCAGCTGTGTGATCAAAGCCTGCCCTTTTAAAACATGTGTTTATGCACATTAAAGGGGTGGGGTTTCAACTGCACAATTATGGCCACCATCTTGACTTTTTGACACCCCTCCCTCCTGAAGCCCTGTTGGTGTCCACAGCTAAACTGAAGTTTTGCTCCTAAAGGACATCCTTATCAATGCTACATGTTTAGTGTTGTATGTATTTTAATTAATGAATTAAGTAATTGTATGCTACCGAAATAATATGTACCAGGTATATAGCCTGCATTCATCTAGGCAACTGTATTCAGTCACAAACATGCCACTTACTAAGGAGCAGAGTCACTGAGTTGATACTCTGATGCTCTTTCAAAACAGCCCTGGATCCCTGGGTCCTTCCACAGACGCTTGATGATCACAGCCAGTTCAGGAGACATGGAACCGTCCTCTGTGGCATCTGCCATTGCATAAAGCTGCTTTTCATCCTCCTGAAATTAAATAACTGAACATGAATCTGTTCTTCATTGGGTTCCAAAGGGAGCAGTCAGTTGGATGTTCAGAGTTTCAAGATGATGCTTAAACCACCTTTAGACATGAGTACTGGAGTTGTACAGAAATATTGCAATGAATTAATGAATTAATTAATGAATGAATAACAAAAGAAACAAACAAAATATATAATAATATAATAAAGTATCTTTTATTATTTTAATTTTTAATGGTTTGTGATCCATCCAGACACCCTTCTTATTGGACAGACAGATTTATACTATAATAAATATTTTGAAGTACTTTGTGAATATGAGAGAGACCATGCCTATGGTCTGAGCAAGGGTTAGTGAAGCATGTATTAAAACTAGGTTTATTTACAGGAAATACATTGTAAGGATAGGCAAAGCCTAGCACTTACCAGGAACAGAATCAAAGAGTAAGTGCTCTATATATGCGTATCTGTAGAAACAAGGCCAAAGCATATGACCCAAGGTTAAGAGTCTCATAAAACACAGAGCGATAGAGTGATAGATGAATGCAGAGTGCTAGATGAAAAAAAAAACAGAGAGCAAATCCTTAAGTATCTGTGTACATCCCACTTCTGCTGCCTTTCTCCACTTGGCACCCTCAAGATGTGCTTGATTACAACATCTGTCCCTTCTAGCCAGTTAAGGTGCTTTGTGAGGATTTCAGGTGTTCCTCACTTATGGGAGAAAGCTTGGAGTGTTGGAAATCGTGTCCAGAAGCACTGACTCTTTGCATAATTTTCTCTATTGATGAAAAGGAATTCCTCCTTGATTCTCTTGTTGATTCCTCTCTGTATTCCCTTGACTGGAAGACTGATATGTTTAGGTTTCTTCATCTTCTGTCACAAGGACAGAAAGTTCAGAGATTTCTATCAGGGCACACATTAGTCAAGATTTTGAGATCTAGATTTCTGTCTAAATAAGTGACCAGGAGGAGAAAGATTCAGGTTTGCAAATCCAAAGGTCTTCCCAACTCACCATCTGAAGCCCAGCCCCACCCATGCTTATTGCTAATCTAAAATAGATGGGAGAGATATTGAGAACCTTGAATTCCTCCTCAAATTGCTATTATAGTCTTTTAGATAATCGAATATCACAGAGACACTGAATCTATAGAGGACATAAAACCAATTGCAACACATATGGCCCTGTTACAGTGCATGATCAGAAAGTATGACACTGCATGTTGGTTTTTTATGACTGCTAATCATTTTATTTTTGGCACTTACCAGATAAGTGCAATGGTCTAATGGTTAAGGTGCTGACCTAAAAACCACTTCTCCCAACAGGTACTTGATTAAATGTTAAAAACTGCAGGTGACACAGCCAGTTCTATGCCTAAGGGAGGACCACCACCCACCATCTCCTGGTCCTGCAGAATTTTGGCTGTGGGAAAAATAGAAGTAGTATTCTATTTCATACTACTGGCATCTTCAGAGGGCATCAAGGTAGATGATGAAAACACCATTACACCATGATATGCAAGCTCTGCCTTTTTGCATGTCACATGCGTGTACAAAAGGGGTGGAGGTGGGGCCAAAACAGTACAATGCTGGTTTGGTCACTTTGATGACAGCCTCTCAACCTGTGGCTGCTTCTGTCATTGGGAAGAATTCCAGTGAAAAACAGGATGTTTGACCTTGTTCATTGGCTACTTTGTAGCCAAATAAGTGGAAGAAAACATTACTCCCTTGCTTATTCCCATGAGAATTTCTCTGAAACTCTTTTCTCCTTAGAAAAAGAATTCTAAAGCAAATTCTTCTTTCCAGCTGAAGGAGGTGAGGTGGAGAAAAAAAATGCCAAGATTTTTTTTGTTTCCTGCCTGGTGCTGATTGAAATAGAATGGGCATGAGCTAAATAGATGACGTTGCTGTTGTGAAAGATGAGAATGTGAGCAGATATGATGTTAAGGATTTGAATCCGATGTTCTGCAATGAAAAAGTACCCAAAATGTGAAGGAGTTCTCAGTTATGACAGGTCTCATACTCACTTTGCTTTGGGAGTTCTCATATTCAATTCCTAGTGTGGACATAGCCTTTACAATCATCAGAATGGACTGTAGTACGTTGCTGTAAATCACTGATTTATACTCTTGACATTCCTGATCAGTGAAGCCATCTTTATGGATGATCCTGCAAAAAACCAGAAAGATAGCAATTCTTAGCTGAATGAGAACAAGAACAGTGGTGGGGCTGAAAAGAAGGGGAAACTAACTGGTTTGCAATCAAATATCAACATATGGATGCATAATTAGCTTCGAACAAACTGTTTTCTAAGCAGTCTGAGGTAGCTATCCTAGGAGGGTTATTAGAAGAATTCTCTCTAGGTTTATAACAGATGAACAGATATCCTGGGTTCAATAAGCTTGTAATATGCTGTCTAATCTTGAGAGACCACAGACTGTTGACTGTATGTGCTCAAGATCTTCACCAGTAGGATTCCTATTGGTTCAGGTTTCCAGTGATGAAAATTGTCTAAATACAGATAGCAGAATCTACAGTGGTACCTACCAAGGGGTGTCAAATCTGTGTAAAGGAATTTATTGCTGACCTTGGGGAAGGTATGAAAGAGGTGTTAAGAAGAGACTTGGGGAAGTGATTATGCAGCCCAGAGATGGAAGGAAGTGTGAAAAACATTCAGAACAATCCCACCTTGATTTTATTAAGTTTAAGAGGAGACAGAAAGAAATTTGGACTGGCTTTCACAATTCTGTTATTATACCGTACAGCAATTAAGTAGCATTTCTGAAATCTCTGCAGGGTTTGTTTCTTGACTTGGCTTACCATGAAGGGCTGATGTCAATCTGGATGGCACCCACCATTTTGCAGATTTTGACTCACCCTGTAGATGTCCCAAGCATCTGGTAGACACCGTAGTTACTATTTCCTATATAATAGATATAAGAGAGCACCCAGTCTTGTTCCCCAAACTTCTATTCCATATACATGCTTGTGTGTACTCCTTACTGACATAAAATATATATTTCTGGATCCTGTTTCCTTGTTTTGGGATAGTTTAACTATATGACTATCTTAGATCAGATGCTCAATTTGGTTCCATAGTCTGAGCCACAGGGAATAATACAAAACTTGGGCAGACTTTTTCCTGTGTTTCTGCAAAGACACACTCTTCGTACGTTTCTGCATCTACACAGTAAGTTATAGTAACCAATTTCCTGAATCAAAAGATTCAGTCGATACATTGAGCACAATTTTCTATAAAACAGAAAGGCACGAGAGTTGTTTCTTTTTGCATTTTAGAAGGAAGCACAAATTTCCCTAATTCCCCAAATAAATTCAGAGATTAGAAATCAAAAGATAAGAAAAAAGAAGTTTCTCTGCCTGCAAGCAAGTCATCTAAAAATCATTCAGCCTCTGTAATTAATGTGCAGTGATGACCCTTCTTCATACCTTTCTCAGATGACTACATTCAACACCTGATACAACTGAAATACTCTGAGCTCTGTCTCACACACAGATGTATGCATCGCACAAATCCTTAGAATCCCATGTGCACAAACACAGCGCAACTTAATGGGTCCAATTTTACTGGAATGTTAATTAACTTTGAGAAATAGTCTTGTAGAACATAGACAAACGACCATCAAGAGAAGGTACGGAGTCATTAAATACATATATACTTCTCGTTTTAATTTTTTAAAACCCCAGATGGCTTATTTATGGTGAAAAAAGAACCTGCCTTAAGTACTTAAGTATAGCAACACATTTTTAAAGAGTTAGGATGGATCTGGAAGGAAAAGAAAAAGCAACAGCTTATCTGCACGCTCATTTATCTAAATCACCTGCCGTATATAATTGAGTAATTTTTCCCTTGTTTAATTATTTTTTTTAAAATCAGAAGAAAAAAGTTTAATTTTTTTAATATGTTCTATATGCCTTTAGATAGAGATCAAACTCAATAATGTTGGCACTTCCCAATCTATGTTATCATTAATACTAATATAATACTAATATATTAATACTAATAACACATACATGCATCAATATATACAGGTCATAGCCATCACACTGTTCCTTTTCTGGGGAAGCAGTGTTGTGTAAAGTGCAGAAAAGGACTAAAAAATAGTAAGGCAAAGGAATTAAAGCAAAAGGAAATATAACTAAATCTGTTTCCTTTCCTTTCCTTTCCTTTCCTTTCCTTTCCTTTCCTTTCCTTTCCTTTCCTTTCCTTTCCTTTCCTTTCCTTTCCTTTCCTGTGCCTTTGAGTCAGTCTTGACTTCTGATAACTGCCTGGACAAGTCCCTGCAGTTTTCTTGGCAAGATTTCGGAAGTGGTTTGTCATTGCCTCCTTCCTAGGGCTGAAAGAGAGTAACAGGTCCAAGGTCAACAGAATTTTGTTCTGATCTAACAGCAGATCAGAAGGTATGATCTGATCTGACAGCTGAAGTGCCTGGCTTGCCCCATTTTGCCCAGCAGCTGATTGTGGCCCTGTACAACCACTTTTTCCTAGGCTGCTGGGCTTCTATGTTCTCTGATGGTCAGATGTTGCTGTTTCTACCAGAGGTTTTCCTTCTAGGTTTGATGGATAAACAGATTGAAAGAAATATGGGACTTTGTTCTTATATATGACAACAGCAGTGAGACTTTTATATGCACAGAGGTGGAAGGACTTACAAATACCTAGAATGGGAGATTGGCTGGTGAAGTTAATGGAATTGACAGATGGCAAAATTGACTACTTCAGTTACAGAAAATACTTTGCTTAGCTTTGTTTCTACTTGGAAATCACTTTCAGACTTTTTGCTTGAAACTGGAAGAAATGAAACTTTGATTTTGGGATGTGATGATTAGAATTGTATTGTGTGCTATTATTAATTTTAGAGTAAGAGGTCAATGTATTTTACTTTATTTATTTTATTACAGATTTTATATTTGTATCTGTACCAAAGAAAATCGGAAGTCACTCTTTTTCTATTTGTTTCTTTTTTCTTTCTTTTTCTTTTCTGCACTTTTAACTTTGGCTTTTTCTCTGATCCTTTCCTTTTCTAAATTTTCTTTTCTGTTTCCTTATATTTTATCTTTTCTTTTTAAACTTAATAAAGTTTTATTAAAAAAAGAAGTTGCTGTTTCTTTCATAATCTTGCTATTGATCCAACAATGGCCAATTAAGTCATTGAGCTACTCTCACCCATAGAAGCTCATGTTCTATTCAACCTGACTCAGCAGGCAACCTTTCAATTTCTGGCAGGCTGGGTGAAGCATGCTCCTCTCATTTTTCTACTCCCAGATCACAGTTCTACAAAGCCTTCTCTTCTCTTCTCTTCTCTTCTCTTCTCTTCTCTTCTCTTCTCTTCTCTTCTCTTCTCTTCTCTTCTCTTCTCTTCTCTTCTCTTCTCTTCTCTTCTCTTCTCTTCTCTTCTCTTCTCTTCTCTTCTCTTCTCTCCTCTCCTCTCCTCTCCTCTCCTCTCCTCTCCTCTCCTCTCCTCTCCTCTTCTCTCCTCTCCTCTTCTCTTCCCTTCCCTTCCCTTCCCTTCCCTTCCCTTCCCTTCCCTTCCCATCCCATCCCTTCCCTTCCCTTCCCTTCCGTCATGCCATTCTCTTTTTCAAATCCTCCTATCACCCCTGGTATCTTTCAATAATTCTCTTAATCTTTTATATATCAAAAAAATCATGCTTTTCAATGTATATTCATTTCTTGTCATGTGTATATAAGAAGAGACTTATACACACATCATATATTTGAAACCAGCAGACCTTTTTTCTAAGCAGATACTCAAGAAATAATCACAATTCTCATTAATTTCAATGTGCCTGTAAATACTGACTTTTGCTACCCACCATGTTAGTGGCCAGCTAACATTTCCATAACACTCTTTAGTAATATAAAGAAGGTACAAACTAGGTTAGAAACCTTTCTGATACAACATGTAGGATTCCCTGTTTATCATAAGCACAGTATTGTTCCATTACAGAAGATTTTGTCTAATATGCTAGAAATGCAACCAATACCCAGTTGTACAACAAAACTAGTTAAGTTTTCTAGTTCTAACAAACTAGAATATCTACTCTGGAACCCCCTCCCCCAAGTTGTTAGGAGCTATATACATCTGATTATTATCCAACCTATAAAACATAGTTATTTTCTATTTTAATGCACAAGTCACCGTTAGAATATTGATTCATTTTCTTTTCTTTTTGCACTGCTGGGAACACAACAGAATTCTACCAAAAGTGACACACATTTTGATAGACCTACTTCATTTGTTTCACAAGAGTGCTCTTTCCTGATTCTCCAGCTCCTGCAAAAAGAAACCAAGTGTAAATATGACGAATGGACGTGAACAAAATTGTCATTAAATTGGGCAAAGAATGTCTGTAGAGATCGAAACAAAACCATGTTCTCAAGGATGGCTGAAAAAGATATACCTTAAGAAGACCAAATGATGGCTTAACACAATGTGTGTTGTGCACATGTATGTGCATGTGTACTTACTAGAAAAATTAAATAGAATGTCAGTGGGTCATTTTCCAAAAGCTAAGTTAATAAAATAGTTTTCAAGAGTGAACAATAATCCAGGAAGAACATTAGAATACTTCCCAAATTCCCCCATCTGCTCCCACCATGAAATGTATGAGGGTATGTACAAGTTTTGTGCCCGTGTGCACTCCAGCTGCACTCTCTGAAAGCAATGCATTTAGCTTTAGTACTAAAACTGTCCCCTTCCTATAGTCTGTGCAACTCTACCACAATGACACCAAGTACATGACTTTTGAAAAAGAATGCTGAGAGAAAGATTCAAGGAAGAAAGACATGTTATCCCTTATTACTCTGCCTTATTAACACTGAGTGCCTATTTATCTCCTCCAGGAATGAATATGCATTAACTGATCAGGCTAATCATTTTTTAATAGATTGTTTTTTTTAAAAAAAATTGTAACAGAAAAAAGAAAAGACATTCAAACAGAATAATAAATAAGACTGCAGCCATCTATGATATATGCCCTGATGGATGAGAACACAGAGACCTCAATGAGGAGTAATGGGAATGTGATCTTGTTGAAGATCTGACCTCCTGTTCTGAATAACTGTGACTGGGGAGGAAGTCTGGGAAGAGAAATGCCTACAGTCATACAAGAGATCACAGCAGTGGTCAGTTGTATTGCCTCAGAGTTGACCGGTTGTGAATGCTTGTATGTGGGGTCACCCAAAACCAGAAGCTTTGCAGACTCCAGAATCAACTCTGAAATAAGTCCAACAGGTATGAAGGGCCTCTCTGGAGAGTTAGGCAGGTGGTTTAATTTCATGACAGCTATGGGTTTATCACAAGTAGGTGGACAAATAGTTGATCTGGTTTTCATTCCAGAATAGAGGACACCTTATCCAAATATGGAGGACACTGACATATTTAGTTTGCTGTAGTCAGAGCACTTTCAAATCAAACCACAGATGGCAGTTTTTGTTGGCATCTCTTCCTGAGATTTATTGCCAACCCCTGCTGTGAAATCGGACATTGTGAGAGTTTAGGGAGTGAAAATGATGATATAATACCAATTTCCAAAACAAAAATCATGAAAACCTGATGTTGAATCTGAAAATGTTGAACTTCTTTGGGTTTTAGTGACTGCTTCTTGATCTTTTTATGGTTCCTATTGTTTTCCAGCTGCTTTGCTAAGGCTCACGTGAACGGAATCAAGCTATATCTTTATTGGCTAAGCACATTTCCTCTTAGCCAGTGTGGGAAAAGCCACTTCAAATCTTAATTTGCATTTCTTTCTTCCTTTAAGCATACCTCCAGTCAAATTAGCCTGCTCGACTTGCTGTTAAATACTTATTTATCTATTTATCTATCTAAACATCTGTGTGTCTTTAGAATTTGAATTTTCACGTAAGTGATTTGCCCCTAAATTAGGCAAATGAATAACAAGAAACAGCCAATCATATGGAAAGTTTTCCTTGAAGTAAAACAAACAATGCATGCGTGAGAAAGCACCAATGACCAACCCAGTGAATATACAAATTTTTTGGCAATGGCTAATTCCATATATAGGATGACAATTTTGTCAACAATCAGCTTTTGCAGTTCAGAGTTGGCAGATACAAAAAGAATTCAAGACCTCATTTAGACACAGAAGCCATTTGGATGTCCTCAGGCCAATCACTTTCAGCCTAGAAATTCTCTCTTGTCACACTCTGTAACAAGCCAGCTAAAGGACGATTCCCTTGTTGCATCATGCATTGATGGCTTCCGTGTTAGAACTGAGCAAGCAAGCAGATATTGTAACCACACAGGACAAGTTCTAATCTGGAAACAGAACAAGGGAAGACATCTAATATGCTAAGGTCCATTTGGGAGACAAGACCTTCTAATGTGGAAATCTAGAAACTGATGGAAGATGGAGATGGAGATGAAGATGAAGCCAGGGTTTGGGGAGAGGAGGCAGTGAATGACAAAAATAGTATCACTGCACTGTCATGACAAAAGCTCTGCCCCTTTTGTATGTCTGCTGTGACATCTCGCACATATTTAAAAAGGGCAGAGTTTGTGTGGGGAGGGTACAATGCTGCTTTGGTCATTTTGACAAAGCTTCCAATCTTCTGGACACTTCTGGAAGTGTTTACTCTCTGCAATTCCAAAAGATCAGACTAGATCTAATTTAGGTTACTGGAGAGGATATTTTTGACTAAATATTTGGAGACCCTTAACATGAAAAGCACTGTGACAAAGAAACAACCATTTACAGCAACTGCAAACTTTCAACCACTGGAGTTCTTTGATCAAGTCTTTGATCTTGGAGGGATTCAATTAAATATCCTCCAAGCTCCCCTTGTAATTCCATGACTCTAAAACTTGAAATAATCTCTTTTCAAAAGCTCTGATGAGTTAAAAACACAATTGGATCTCTTCCCTGCTCTCTTGACTCTATTTGCTAGCATTTCTAGAATGTGACTCCTGTCAGGTGATAGCAATGAAACTTTTGACAAATGACATGTGACTCCATCAGAGATAACAAGGATGTATATCTCTTGGGCTAATTTTTTTCCACTACAGTCATATTTTTAACAAGCAAAGTTTCTGTTTAACACAAACTGTTAGATGCTTGATTTAGTAAGTTGCAATGTGTCATCATCATTGTAAAAGTAGCCAGAGACTTCTGATATTTCTACTATTCATCAGATAAATCATTAAAACATTCATACTTACCTGTCAGGGGAGATACATTGATCATTCAAACACTGACAGATGACACACGCATAAAGACACATATTTCATTCATTAATATAATTCACTATTTATTTCCTCCCAAAAGGAAATCTTCCCTATCAAATAATTCACATGTTAAGCCACAAGAAATGTTGCAAATTGACATCCCCAATTCTGAGCAAAACAAAGCAAAATAAGCTAAACAAGCAAATCTCTCAGTTCAATTGCCTTGGTTCCCACATGCATACATATTTTAGGACACATGTGTACATTTCTGTCTGAGCAAACAGATTCTGAGATTTCAGCACATAACCCAGCAATTAGTATTTGGGGAACACTCTCTTTGTTCAGACATCCATGTGCACATTGGACCTTCACAGAATTTTGGATTACAGTTCTCAGTTTAAAGACAAAGTTACAATCCATTGTCAGCTTCTTCCAGAAAGACTGGATTAGATATGAGATTTATGATTTGCAATATATATGCAAATTATTTTTAAAAAATCTTTCCTTCTTCCTCCAGATTTTAAACAAGCAGATCAGACAGATCAGCTATTAACAGCTGTCGGCAGATCAGCTCAGATCAAAGATCAAAACTTAAACATCTATATTTACCCAACAGTAGCAATTTGACTGTTCTAGAATCTTTTATTGCATCTTCTTGAAGTCTTTTTTCAAGCTCCCTTGATCGTTTCACTGCCTCTTTAGACCCAGAGCTGATTCTGTTCCCCATATTGTGGCCTTTTGTGGCACAAAGTTATTGACCAAAGAAACTGATGTCTACTTGGGAAAAAAAAAAAGTGCACTTCAGACAAATAGTGGAGCAGACAAGTCCCAAGGAAGCTTGAATTTCCTCTTCTACCTTCTCCTTTAGCCTGCTTTCACTGGCTTTTGAGCCATCACATGTCCAAGGACAGAAGAGATTTCATTGATGTCCTATGTCATCTACTCATTATCACATCAGGCATGTAAATGCCATTCTACCTTTTCAACATTTGCCTAAAAGCCAGGCAAAGCAGGAACTAACTTTGTGCATCTAATCAGGAGTGCCTGTCATCCAGAATATAGTAGTTTCTTTGATAGGAAAACATAATCCAAACTAAATAACATGCTTCTAATTCCTTCCAATCAAAGTGGGGTGATTTAGACATGGATTTAACTGAAAGTGATGGAGGACAAGACCAGTTGAAACAAGACTTGGATACTGTCTGCATGTGCTTATATCCCTTTTGAATCTTTGCCCCTATTTTGTCTTTTGATCACCCTAACCTGGACAGATTGTTTATTTGTTTGGTTAGATTATTACAGAACACGTGGTTAACCTCCCTAAATTTTACTGTCACAAGAGTCCTTTGATGATCCTTTAAGTGAGGTTTGGGGTGGAATATCAGGCTAAAAGTTGTTCAGTACAAGTCATAATTTTGTTCTTCTCACCTTTTAAACCTTTTAATTTTTAACCTTTCATTTTTATCTTGCTGTCTAGTGTTTACCTAGCTTGGCTGGGTTTTCTTTTATTTAAATACTCTTTGATTAATTTAGTGGGGAAGAAGAAGAAGAGGACTTGCTCAAGCTCTGGGTACATAAGTTCAAGAAAAACCCTGAAGCAACTAAGAATGGGTGATCTGATCCCTGAACCTGATTGCATGCTGGTAAGTGTAAATGATTTATTTGCTATCTCCTTTGTGTGCCTAAAAGACCTACTTTGCATGTCTAAACTAATGTTCTCAGCTTTCATAATTTCCTTCCCTTGGTTCAGTCTTTCCCTTCTGTCTCTAGCCTGTGCAGTTCAGGTACTTACTCTGTAATCAGAGCAATAAAACCTGCCAGCTATAGATAAACTGCAATAGCTCAGATTTTCTTATCACTCTGTTATTTCCTAAATAAAACTTATCTTCAAAAGATACAATCAAAAGCCACAGAAAGATACAGCCTAGAATACCCCCAGCAACCAACACCCAGATTAGCAGGAAACAGCACCAGATAAACAATCATGGAGGAAACAGTATCCCATTCATTTGTTGTGCGCTGGTTGCGCTCGTTCCTGGATCGGGAGGCCCTGCTCATGGCCACTCATGCCCTCGCCACCTTCATATTGAATTAATGTAATGCACTCTACAAGGGGCTGCCCTTGAACAGTCTCCAGAAGCTTCAGTAGATACAGAATGCAGCAGTGTGGGCAATTATGTGTGCTTCAAGAACAGCACACGTCACAGTTCTGCTCTGTAAGCTTCATTGGCTGCCAGTTTGTTTTGGGGTCCAATTCAAGGTGTTGGTTTTAACCTTTAAAGCCCTTCATGGCATGGGACCATGCTATCTGAGGGACCGCCTCCCCCTGATTACATCAGCCCATCCCATTAGATCTAAGGGCATGCTGTGAGTACCATCCACCAGGAACTTACATCTGGTGGGTCCCAGGAGGCAGGCTTCTTTGCTGTGGCACCCACCTTATGGAATGTTCTCCCCCCCCCCCCCCCCCGTAGTTAGGTTAGCTCCATCCCAGCTAATATTCCAGAAGTCCCTCAAGACCTGGTTATGTCACCAGGCTTGGGGTGTCCCAGGGAACCAATAACATCTTAAGATGGCTCCGCTATTGATATCTTCACTCTCTCCATGCCCATGACTTATATTTTTTGCTTTTAATATATTTTGCTTTTAATTGTTTTATATTTTTTATAACAATTGTATTCTAATTGTTGTTTTTATTTGATTGTTGTACACTGCCCAGAGTTACTTCGTGGGAGATGGGCGGCTATACAAATTCGATAGATAAATAAATAAATGAATGGAAGCAGGAAAAGCAGGCCTCTGGGGATCATCATTCTATAGGAAGCAGCAGAAGACCCTTGCCCCTTTTCTCTGTCCCCCACATCTCTTGCCATCGGGAAAGAAGTGTGTGTTGGGGAGGGGTCAGCAATCAAGACTGGAAATTCAGGGATTGTGTTTTATGCCTGTGGCATATGGAATTTGAGGCCTGTCATGGCTGTGGTTTTGCTGGTATGAGCCAGACATGGAGTGAAGGAAAAGGAAAAAAAGAAGCTCATGTGTGGCCTTGAAGGGCAGCTGTGGTGTCATGTGGCCCGATGAGCTGACCTGGCTGCTAGCCCAGGCTGGTGTGGGGAGATTTGGAGTGAGCAGTCCCATTGGTAGAGGGAGGTATAAAGCTGTTGGGGACTAGAGCCCTGGTGGGGGGGGAGCACCTACTTCCACAGTTGTTGTGGGACATGCTGCCAGAGTAACCCAAAACTGGAGAAAGAGAGAGGGAATGGAGAGTAAAAGTTTGTTGCTGGAGTGGAAGGAAAAGCTGGGGAAAAGAGGCTGGAGAAGTGCTGGAAAGTGAAGTGAGGTGTGCAGGGCAAGTGTGAGGAGAAGACCCAGAGGGATGAGCTCTACCCGAGACCCAAAACCCTGGAGGGCTAGAAGGGATCCAGATAGTTGGAGGCAGCTTTGCCCAAGATCCTAGAGAGGAGAGAGGGGCAATCAGCTGCCAGAACAGAAGCCCTCGTTGGTGGTGGTGGGGGGAACCTGGGCAGAAGACCTAGAAACAGGTTCTTCCTCCAACACAGAAGCAGATAGTGCTCTGGCTGAGCTGGAAAGAAAGTCAAGCAGTGCTGAACACACTCCAGGAACCCCAGTCCTTTCCTTTCTTCTTCCCCCCCCCCTCTCTCTTATCAAGCCGAAAAAGGGAGGAGGGAGATGGAGAGAGAAGGGGGAGGGAGCAGAAGTGGGGGGAGGGAAGTGACTGGTAGGGAGACATGGGAAGTAACCTCACACCTGCACTGTGTTAATCACCCAGTGACAAATACCTTATGTAAATCCCTGTTCTATATAGTAAAATAAAATTAAAAAGCCCACACTGTGTTTCTGTGTCCATTGTCATCTTAGCTGCGTCATGCACCCCCGGTCCAAAAACTAACCCGCTCACACAGTGACAGTGACAGTTTACTTGACTGTTGGCTACACTTTAATACTGCAATCTGGAGGTACTTTTAAAAAGGCTGATCAAAATCTGAGGTTGAGAATGTGTGATGAAATGTAAACCTGGCCTTGGAAATAGGGAAGGGATGAATCAACCTTTACATGGGGAGGGAGAAGATTCAGAAAAGATTATTCACTCTTGGGAAAGAAGACCATGTGAGCAAGAAACTATAATCACACCCTGCCTTGATTTTGGTTAGTATAAGGGGTAGTAGAGAGAAATTCAGATAGGCCTGCAAGATATTATATTTATACCCTACAAGAATAAAAAAACTTTCTTCAAACCACTGTCACTCCTGTTCCTTGCCTACCTTGAAGGGCTGACAGAATGTGGCTTGCAGAGACGTTGTAAGTCAACTTTGGAAGCAAAATGCACATAGGCTTAGTGCTGTCTGAAGAGGCTTCATATTTTAACGTATCATCATATTTCAAGGAAAAAAAGAACAAATCATTAGAGACAATCCCTTTGAGGTATCCATCAGTGGCAGTTAAACACCTACAGTATAATTAACATTTTATTAACTTATTCTTGAGGGAGAACGTAAATGTGTTTGAATCCACGAGGATGTTTTATTGCTACTGTACACTAGATGGTGCTCATGTTGATGGGACTGGACCTAATATTGATACGTGCAACAGGATACAATTTTGGACCAACTCTGATAATGGTACAATTTATAACAATAATCTAAATGCTTTGAACCAAAATGCTCATTTTGTTTCATGAAGGAGAAATGGAGGCTGTTTTCTCTGGATAAGAATAAGAGAATGAAAGAAGTTTTGTTTTGATTTTCCTGTTGTTTTAAGTCCTAAAATTGATTAGAAGAGATTCATTAGATCTCCAAGTAGTGAGTACAGGAATACTTGTGTAGTGATAGTTGTTCAAGTCATGGGTAAGAGTTTATTTTATATTTGTTAAATATTGTACCTTAAATTCTACTCCAGAAAGGTGACCCTTTGTCACAGATGTGTCCCAAAGGTGACCATTTTGTGGCAGAAGCCGGGGAATAAAAATGATAAAAGAAAGATACACTTCAAAAAATACAAGAGCCCAATTAACTGGCAGCCTTTTGACTGATCTCAAAACGCTAAGCATGCTTAAACCTGGTTAATACTTGGATGAAAGGGTACCAGGAAGTTAATACAAAAACACCCAAAGAAAGGTAGTGGCAAACCACTTCCATATTAAACTTTATTTTTTTAATTTTATAAAAAAAATATTTAAAATGTATAAAGAAATAGACTTCTCCTTTCTTCACAACAAGTATAGACAATTTTAGTAACTTATCACCTTCTCTTAAAGTACAACAAATGATCTCTTCTTCCTTACCCCATCTCTTATCTATAAAAAAATCCTTAAAGCCTTTTCATTTCAGTCCTGATGTCAGCAAAAGTTAATTAAGGGTTACCAACGATAACAGCATATCTATCTTAAGCTTGATCAAATAAACCAACTTTATAATCCTTCCTTTTACTTCTAACAACCTTGATCTTTAATCCCTTCAAATAATACCCTAGAACTTGATTTCTTTTCATTTTTTCTTTGTCCCTTCTCATAAAATTCTTCAAAGCATTAGCAAGCCTCTTTTGTAAATCCAACATAGGAAAATTATCCAGGTCACTCTCTTGGTTTTTTATTTGTATAACCCTTTTAATTACTGAGACATCAGCCAGTTTCTTTTGTATATCAGTATAACATCTCTTTCCATGTCTTTCTTGTAGTTGTCATTTTAAAATCCACTTTCAAATCAGTCTCAATCTTGTCAGGTAAAACTTGTTCCTTTTCCATAACATATTTTAAACACAGACTATCAATAGACACAGATACTGTTAAAATTTACTTCTGGGTCCATTATTGAAAAATATCCTTCAATATGTCCAATGCTAAAATATTTTGCTTTATTCTGTATTTGTAAGTTGAGTTTGAGTGTTCTCCTCCTTTAATTGTAATCTTTAGTTCCTTCTAGTTCCCTCTAGCGTCCAATTTTTAAAGTCTTACTTTTTTTTTTAAAGAATTCAAAACTAAAGCATTTTTCCATGGGAAGGATTCTTTATAACTAATTCCAAAATCTTATTTCAAATTTATCAGGACCCTTAGTCCATTTGTAACTTTCTAAAATCAAACTTTTAATCACTCTTTTGCTGTTTATTAAAAAAAAATGTTTTTTAAAGTCCTTAAATTTGTATTTAAAACTTCTTTTGCTAAGGATTAAAGGAAATTCACCCAGTGCTGTAAAATTTGTTGATCCAAAGGTTCCTAATAGCTGAAAAGCAGTTAACAAGTAATTTCCAAAAGTGATTAGAAAAGGAAGTATGTGAACTTTGTGTCCTTTCAAAGGCACTGACTATGGTTTGAGCAAGATGGCTATCCCCTCATCTCCCAGAGCTGTAAACCCACTGGAGACCACTGTCTTGCAATCTCCTCATGAGGAGCAAATGTCTAGACCACCTGTGGGCAATCTCAAGACCTCTCCTTCTCCAGAAAGGAATTATTGAAGAGCCGGTCTACTTGGCAGTTCTTCATTTCACTGTGGTTGTCAGCTCTGCTTTTTGTGGAGCCATCTTCAGTCCCCCATTTCTTCCCTGGAAGTTGGCTTTGAACTTTGAATGCAACACAAATAACACTTTTCATTTACAAAGATAAGGATAATGGAAAGAAATATATATATATATATATATTAATAAGTTATAAGTCAGGAGTTTTGATTTAGATTTGGACACGGTGGTGGAAAAGAAGACACAATATTTATCACATTCAGATCTGTATGTTCTCTACCAGCCCAGTGATGTTCTTTTTTTCTCCATAGAAATAAAGCTAATGCCTTGTTTATTTGTTGATTTGTTTTATAAGCCGACCAATTCAGAATGAATTTGGGCAGCTTACAATGTTAGAAACATTAGGGAAAAAAACCTCAATTATCAAAAGATAAGTCATATGGAAGATTTAGCACATCACATGTGATAAAAATATGGCTGAGGACATCACCATCAATTAGCCCAAGGCCTATGAGAAAAACCAAGTTTTAAGAACTTTTTAAAACTAAAGTCAGGGTGGGGCCATATGAATCTTAGAGGGAATGTTATTCCAAAATCTAGTTTGGCCCTCAAGCTGGAACTGTAATAATATCTAAGTACATAAGGGCTACAACCACATACAGAAACTTAACAGATTGTACACAGAAAACCACATTAGGACAGAACATTTGAGACTACCATACATTCTTTTTCAATGAATTACAGTCTGGGTGAAGAATACTTACACTGAGTGCTAGAAAAATCTGTGCTTTACTGCTAATAATAAATTATAGGTGTTGAATGAAATATAGATGTTATAACTGTAGCTGGATTTATATGTCCAAAGTATTTTACAACTGGAAGATTACACATTTATCATAAAAAGAGTATAGATTTTTTTTCAAAGAGTTGTATATGTTTTATTTCTGTATTTATATTTTATATTTGTATATTTATACAATATATAAAATTAGATATATTTTATTTCTCCTTTCAGACATCAACATACCAACAACATTTGTATTTCAAGGTTAAATAATGCAATTAGAGCATTTATTTTTCTCTACAGTATATTTTCTCTTTAGGGTCAATCATAAGGATGAAAAATCTTTTTCAAGGACCAGAGATTACATCTACTAGATCTGGGCTGCAAACACCCAGATGACCATTAGATGGCAGAAAGAAAGAAAAAATCTGTATCTTCCTCCTAAAATCTGGGGTTTTCTGGCTTCTTTTCTTTTCTTTTCTTTTCTTTTCTTTTCTTTTCTTTTCTTTTCTTTTCTTGCTCAGATTTAGAAGTTCTACCACATGCTGGCTGTAGGGAAAGTTCTGATGGACAGAAGGCTGGACCTGAGTTGCCCAATTTTCTCTCCCTGTCTCCCACAGAATCTCTTTGACTTATTGCCTCTCACTCAGACACACACTTCCTTCTTTGAATAATAGGTTTATTTGCACCATATGAAAGAGGGTGATTTTTTTTTTTACCAGAGAAGAGTGGAGGGAGGAACATTTTAGATACCTTCCCTCCACAGATTGTCCCCCTTTTTTTAGGGAAAAAAATACAGAACATACCACTTCTGTTTCAGCGGAATATGTCTATTGTCAGTCATCTCCTGCAGACTACCCTGGAACCAATTAACCAGGCCTAGAAGAATCCAGGAACTTCTGGTAAGGTATTTTATTGTAGAAAAGCTAAAAAGCCATTTGATGCATTATTGCCATGATTCAAAGGCAATTCCCAGTTACAGTGATTAGTTCAAAGTCTTGTGTCTCTTTCTCCCACCTGAGTTATGCAATGGACTTGGTGGCCCTCCCTACTGAATGGACCATCAATTACATTGTTTGGAGCAGAGCAGAACAGGGCAGAGCATAAAGATCTCTAGATGATTTTGTCAAGAAGTAAAGAAAAAGAGCTAGAAGTTTGTGCTGGTGAACTTCGTTGTTTGGCAATACAGCTGAGTTTGAAAACTCCTCACTGGATTTACTGAGTTTTAAAGAAAAAGATCTGGGCATATTAAACTGAGAATATAGATGCTACAGGAATTATGGGGAATCCTTGGAGTAAAGGTGTCCTCATGAAGCAGCATTAACTGTTGGAGAAGCTAATGGTCAATGGAAGAAACGGCTAGCTTTCTGCAGTGTCTCTGCTGAGGAATTAAGTCAAAAGCTGCCCAAAAGTTCATAAAGGTGGCTTGAAGAGAACCTCTTGGGGATCTTGAACATTTCTTGGCCAGATAGTATAAGGCTGTATACTAATCTGGTCTGAAACCTGCAAAGAATTTTAAAGATCAATATTCAACTGAAACTAGAACTTTTCTTGCTGGGATTAATGGACAGTCAATTAGAAAAGACCCACGGAAGATTATTCTTGTATATGAATACTGCTGCAAGACTATTATATGCATAAAAATGGAAAGATTCTGAAATGCTCACAACGGAGGAATGGGTTGGTGAAGATGTCAGAACGAGCAGAGATGGCAAAATTAACCTCTCTGATTAAAGAAAGATCAATGACTACATTTATCAGTGACTGGAAACCCCTTATGGACTTTCTGCTGAAAAAAAGAGAAAAATGAATTTGTGATTTATGAGTTTGAAGGTTAGAAATGGTAGCTTATGGAAAGAAGGAAATTATTATATTATATATGTATATGTATATAATTATTAAATTATACTGTCCCTTAGAGAGGGAAAGTAAAATATAAATGCATTTATAACCACTGTCAAAAAGATCAGAAGCTGCTTCTTTATAAACTTTTCTTTTTCTTTTCTTTTTTCTATTCTCTTTCTTGCTCATTCACTATTCTTTCTTATTTTCTTTGTTTCTTTTCAAACATTTGTATTGTTTTACTTCAATAAAAGTTATATTTTTTTTAAAAAAAAATCTGGCCTGAAACCTGCTTGTACTGCAGCCAGGAGGTTCCTCTGGGATCACCCAGCTGGCAAATCTATTACAAAAATGTTCTGCGTAGAGCTTGCTAATTAAACATAGCAGGGTAGTTAGGCAGTAATATTCTTATCTCCTTTCTTAGAGAAGCTCCAGTTTTGGGATGGCAATAAGGAGTTGGTACAAATAGGGGAGCTAATAGAGAGGCCCACCAATTTGAATTTATTTTCAAGAATCCAGGGAAATAAAGTCCCCTCATTCCGCTTTACCATTCTTAAATTGGGAGACAGATTTAAGGATTTCTGAATTTGAAACTGGCAGGCAAGGGGTCAGAAATTGGGAATCTAGGCTTTCTCTACTGATTGATGTAAGAAAAAGATGGTGACAGTAGTAGTCCATGTCTCAGAGGGGATTGAATCATTGGAGATTGAATGGCTGCATAGAATTGTTGTTGTTGTTTAGTCGTTAAGTCGTGTCCGACTCTTTGTGACCCCATGAACCATATTGCGCCAGGCCTTCCTGTCCTTCACTGCCTCCCTGAGTTTGCTCAGTTTCATGCTCATTGCTTCAGTGATGCTATCTAACCATCTCATCCTCTGCCGTCCTCTTCTCCTTTTGCCTTCAATCTTTCCCAGCAACAGGGTCTTCTCCAAAGAGATCTCTCTTCACATTAGGTGACCAAAGTATCTGAGCTTGAGCTTCATTATCGATCCTTCCAATGAGCAATCAGGGTTGATTTCCTTTAAGATTGACTGGTTTGACCTCCTAGCAGTCCAGGGGACTCTCAAGAGTCTTCTCCAGCACCACAGTTCAAAGGCATCAATTCTTCGGCGCTCAGCCTTCTTTATGGTCCAGCTCTCACAGCCATACATTACTACTGGAAAAACCATAGCTTTGACTATGCGGATCTTTGTCGGCAAGGTGACGTCTCTGCTTTTTAATATGCTATCTAGGCTTGCCATGGCTTTCCTCCCAAGGAGCAAGCGTCTTTTAATTTCATGGCTGCAGTCTCCGTCTGCGGTGATCTTGGAGCCCAAATAAATGAAGTCTGTTACTGCTTCCATTTCTACCCCTTCTATTTGCCAGGAATTGATGGGTCCAGATGCCATGATCTTAGTTTTTTTAATGTTGAGTTTCAAACCAGCTTTCGCACTCTCCTCTTTCACCCTCATCAAGAGGCTCTTTAGTTCTTCTTCACTTTCTGCCATTAGGGTGGTATCGTCTGCATATCTGAGGTTGTTGATAATTCTCCCTGCAATCTTAATTCCGGCTTGTGTTTCTTCCAGCCTGGCATTTCTCATGATGTACTCTGCATATAGGTTAAATAAGCAGGGTGACAGTATGCAGCCTTGTCGTACACCTTTCCCTATTTTGAACCAGTCGGTTGTTCCATGACCGGTTCTAACTGTTGCTTCTTGGCCTGTATACAGATTTCTCAGGAGACAGGTAAGGTGGTCTGGTACTCCCATCTCTTTAAGAATTTGCCACAGTTTGTTGTGATCCACACAATCAAAGGCTTTTGCATAGTCAATGAAGCAGAAGTAGATATTTTTCTGGAACTCTCGTGCTTTCTCCATGATCCATCGAATGTTGGCGATTTGATCTCTTTGCATAGAATACAAGATGCCAAAACAAGCTATGATTTTCATCAAGAACAGCTTGTTGCAGCCTTTCCCAGTTTGCTAAGTGACAGCTCTGCTTGTTTTTCTTCCACAGGAGAGACTTACACTCCTCTTTAAATGAACAAAAGATTTCTTGAGGATATTGCTTGTAACACTATCTGCAGCTCTGTAGGTAGAAACTCTTTGGGACACCTTATTTGTGAAACCAGGGCTGGGAGGCTGTATTATAATTAGTCTGCATGGGGGTGGAAGTGGACTTTAAACATGCCTTTGTGGAGTTAATCATTTCTTGGCAAACATTTAGGATTTCCTGGGCATCTTTTCCAGCACTCATAGATTGTTTTGAATGAGAAACTTTGGGGGAATTTAGGAGTTGGAAGGCAGAACGTGCAGATTAGTACAATGTGGTCAGAATGCAGTGCATTCCTGGGGTATCATAACAGTTGAGATGATGCTAAGGTTGCCCTTTCT